>NC_050188.1:13073053-13110553 GCF_008315115.2 Sander lucioperca | reverse complement strand
GGGAGGAAAAAAAAAGAAAAGGAGGGGAGGAGAGCTGTAAAATTTTCTCATACTTGAAGAATTTTTCCTCCCTCTCGTCCTCCTCCTCCTCTCTTTCTCTCTGATGTAATTCTGTGTGCTTTACAGGTCCCTGCAGGGCGGAGGATTTGCGATGGAAAACATCTGAATTTTTAACATGTTTTTTAGGGAACGCGGGGGCTTAAAGCCGTCTCTGTCTTCCCTGGACCAGTGGGGGAAAAAGTAACTAAGTACATCTACTCCAGTACTGTACTTAAGTATACTTTTAAGGGTACTTGTACTTTCCCTGAGTCTTTTCTTTTCAAGCTACTTTCTACTTCTACTCCGCTACATTTCAGTGAGAAATATTGTTCTTTTTACTCCACTACATTCATCTGTTACAGCTTTAGTTACTAGTTACTTTACACATTAAGATTCCTGCACACAGAACACATGTAGTTTATAAAATCTGATGTTTTATTCTAAAGTAAACTAGCCAACAATATAACGGATACAGATATAGACAGAGCATAAAATACCCATGAATGCATTCATTTATTCATCACGGCTCACAACAGTGTCAGCGATGCCGACTGTTTGGTGCCGCTATTCCAGAAAAAAGACAAAACTCTTCTTTATTTAAGAGTCCTGTGTCTCTGCTCAGATGGAAGTAATGTCAGTCAGGCTGTGTGTGACGGCTCTGAGGATTTCATCACGGTGATAATTTATATCACATCATAGCTTCGGGAATTGTGCTAAAATGACGGCAGAAAGATAGTTATTTTAATTGCACGGGGCAGAACAATTCAAACCATCTGTGATGCATCGGGCGTCATATGAACATTAATCATCGTGTTTGCAGGAAGCTTTTGGTTAGCGTCAACTTAGTCTCGCATTGCCGGACCTTCCTCCACAGCGCAGCGGAGGAGGGTCTGGCTAGTCCACACAGGATACCAGGATGGGAGAGAAACTTGCTCTGGTTTATTGGCATTTCTTTAAACCAATCACAATCGTCTTGGGCGGCGCTAAGCGCTGGACGGAGCCACGGTGTCTCTGCAAAATAGTCTCGGGAAGGAACTTGTTTTGGTGGAACGTGTGTACGTTCAAAAGTTGTTTTAGTCGTGCAACAGAACACTCAGATTGGACAGATAGTCTAGCTAGCTGTCTGGATTTACCCTGCAGAGATCTGAGGAGCAGTTAACCATAGTCCTCAGAAATCCACCAGAGGTTAGAACGCCAACACAGAGACAGAGGAAGGGGACGGACATCCGGCCTAAAAGAAGGACATCCGGTGGAATTTCAGGCGGCAACGGAGCAATCCCGGAAATGAAAAGAAGTGGATATAGACTAATGAGCGTCAGATGTTGATTAAGTTTTGACTTTTGGAGCTGAAGCCTATCAAGTGTGTGAACCATCAACTTTACAACTCTGAACTCTGACTGACCTCTGCCACCTGAAACCCCTCCGTCTGTCTGCGTGTGAATCAACTTGTTTTTCCACTTGACATGTTGACATTTTGCTCAGAAAAGTTCACTTCAATCCAACGGAAGAGTTGAGGGTTCTCCAAGTTAAATTGAAGACTTTTTATAATCATCATCAACTTTATTGCCGGACTCAAGGTCCATTCAGAAGACACAGACATGACATACACCATACATTAAAAACAGAGAAATAAAAACAAAAGAAACAACAATACTGCATTTCTATAAAAGACACTTATACTAGTGTTTCCATAGTGATGATTGGTATCATATGGCACTAAACCTATTTGCCAGCAGCATATCAATGCTGTTCTGGGAGACGTTCAGGCGACAAATGAATTTGTAGATAAGACTCCTCAATAATGCCTGGAAGCTGCTGACCCCTGCATTACAAAACAGGTCACCTGCACTAGAGCACCTGGGGTTTGTTGAGCAGTTTCCTCATACAGTCATTATAAGCAACCTTAAGCTTCTGCATGCTTGCCTTTTTATTTTTATTTAACCTTTATTTTACCAGGGAAAAAAAAAAATCACATTGAGACTTTTAAACTTAGTCCATAAGGGAGCAATATACAACATATATATAACTCATTTTGAAATGTAGTGCCAACTTTACAGCCATTTAATGGAAAATCAGTGTGGATTTTAAGCCCGAGAAAAGAAGTATTTACGAGGTAACATTAGCTAATTTTCCCGTCCCAACCCACAGCAAAACTTCTCTCTCAACCTCTGCCGTACTACAATCAAAAAACAAAAAAGGGAAATATGTCACAGTAGCAGCTCTCCTATGTCGTCTTCTTTTACAAACTGGTCAAATGGCCTCTAGATTTTCTCATACACCCATACATACACACGCTCTTTTCATATTTTGGTGAAACTTTTGTGATGTGCATTGCTCTTACCGTGTTTTGGTGGAGCTGTTCTATTATGTACTGTGCTTTAATATCTAACCTAATTTGTGCTGAATGTGCCTTTAGTGGAGCGGATCCCATCGTTCGCTTGACGCTCTCAGATGTTAAATTGTTGTCGCCGTGTGTTAACCCTCCTGTTGTCCTCGGGTCAAATTTGACCCATATTCAAAACGTTTCTACATCAGAAATTTGGGTTTTCATTCAACCAAATTGTCAAAAAACAACGTGGATGGTTCCATTCAACCATTACTCTTCAAAAGTAAAATAAAAGTTCAGCTCCGTACTTTCATTGAATTTGGGTGTTTTATTCAATTTTATAGCATTTGGAGAGAAAAAAAATGACAAAAAAACGTTGAAAAGAGTGACAAAAATGTCGGAAATAGCTTCACAAATGTCGGGAAAAATGTCAAAAGAGCACAGGAAAAATGTGACAAAAATATCGGTAAGAAGTGACTAAAAAAAATTATAAAAAAAACGACACTTTTCGACACTTCGAAAAAGACAACCACAACGTTGGAAGAAAAAGTAAGTTGTTTCAGTGTGTGTTCTGAATGAATGCATTCTACTCAGTCTGTATGTTTTGATGTTGCTTTTTATCAATCTTTGAGTGGGATTGGTGGGGGTTAAAAATAGGGCCGGAGCTGAGCATTGCTGAGGATTATTGGGAGACCGGGTTTCCCAGGTTCCTGCCAGCTCTGCTGCACATTGTGGGGCTGTGAGATACAGACTGCGGTGGTTTCAGGCTCACTGATCAGAGGTCAGAGGCCGACCAACTTTACTGTCAGGTTTACGGGTCGACCCTAAATCCTGACAGACCCTCCGGAGAGCAAAAACACTTAGTGCTCCCCCGGGCGTCAGAAGACAGTAGCTGGCACGCCACCTTGCATTCTTCACTCTCTGAGGCTCTCTTTACATACTGCTGCTACACCTGGCTGCTAATCTCAGAGTGGATTCCTAAAAATGTAAAAAAAAATGGGATGCTTGGGCAACGCAGGAGCAAAAATAACAATGTCCATGTTTTCCAAATATCCCCTTTTTATTCATTCTGTGTGACACACTTCAGCAAAAAAAAAAGAATATATAATATATTAACAAAAATGTTATGTCTTAATACATATACATAATAATAATACATAATGTGGCTCGGGAAAGGGGTCCCCTGCTGGAGCTGCTACCCCCGCGACCCGATACTGGATAAGCGGACGAAGATGGATGGATGGATGGATATTTCTATTATAATAGCAGTACACTGCACTTTTGTTCATGTGTTGGAACGTCATTTGTGATTTTCATCTCCCTTTTTAATATCTATATTCCATTTGTTTAATAGCACGTTTTGTTTGGTTTATTTTTTATTTCTGCATCATGCCATGGCCGAGTAGTTAAAGCATGAAGTAAGGTGAGGAAGTATAAGAGTGCCAAATGTCCGTGGCAGGTTTGGAGGATGGGAGGTGGGGGGGGGGTCAAACAAGCACAGGACTTTCACCCAGGGATCCAGAGTTTGTGACCCTAACACTTGTTAACACCCTGTTGTTCTTTTAAATCGAGGCTTCAAACTTTTCTGGTTGCCATTGCTTTCCCTGAAGTCGTTCAGAGACGGTCATTCCTACACGTTTATGCTTCTAAAGTCCAAGTTTTTGTTTTAAATGGCCTTTCATATTTTCTGTTTTATTTGCTTTGTTTGTTTATGCTTATGTAATCAAGCATTTTTTATTTATTCATTTTATTTGTTAGGGACCATGTACAATTTGTTACATAAATGTTGCCATTTGATGCATTGTACCAGAGTTAGCCTAGGCTTATTTACATCTGCAGTCCCTAGGCAGGGCACAGTTTAAATCCAACAGTAAAAACATCATCTAACAAAACAACAAGACAGATCACAAAACCTACAGCAATACAATGCACATTGTGACACACACACACACACACACACACACACACACACACACACACACCTGTTCAGCACCATGTTGAAAAACAAGAAAATAAAGGAAATAAAAGTTTCTTTGTTTTTTTTTAAACCACCGCCGCATTATGTCCCTCCCCTTCCTCTATCTCCGTGTGTTGCCGTTCTCAAACTCAGTTCTCTTCGGGAAACAACAACAAACTTCGAGCTAGCGAGCTACATGCTGAAAGTTACAATTTTTTGCAATTATGTTTTGGGCATTTTAGGCCTTTATTTTATAGGACAGCTGAAGTTATGAAGGGGGAGAGAGAGGGGGAATGACACGAAGCATAGGGCTGCAGGTTGGAGTCAAACCTGTTGCCACTGCGTCGAGGAGCAAACCTCTATATATGGGCGATATATGGCTGCGTGCTCTACCAAGTGAGCTACCCAGGCGCCAAAAAAAGTCAAGTTTGGCAGAACATTTGGATGGTGCAACAAGTCAGGCCTGCTTGGTTCTTTCAGGGAATTATTGTAAAGATTTACTAAGAATATGTTTAGGTCATTTCCTCTCTAACTGGGAGGTTTTGGGAGCGATTGGTGGGATTGCTGTGGACGAAGTACACACGGAGATACACTGGTAAGAGCTAATGAGGTTTAACCATGTATCAATTTAAATAGCTCACGTTACTGTATTGTGTCAACAGTTAACTTCATGTAATATTGTATGTGGCGTTTTCTTTTGTTGGGTGCAAATGTTCCACCAAAACAAGTTCCTTCCTGAGACTATTCAGAGCCACCGTCGCTGCGTCTGGAGATAAGCGCCGCCCAAGACGATTCCAATTGGTTTTGTCCACTTCTGGACAAAATGTATTGTCAATATTAGGAGGTAAACTCTGGAGTAGCTTGCACCTCCCAATAAGAGAGTGCCCTACATTCAACACCTTTAAAACTCACTGGTGTTGTCTTCCTGTCAACCTTGAAAAAAAATCACTTTTTTTTCGACGTTTTTGACGCCATTTTTCCACAGTTTGTTTTTGCTTTTTCCAATGTTTTAAATTATTAAATTTTTCTTCTACACATTTTCAGCGCTTATTTCTACGTCACATATTTTCTGATATAAAACAAAAATTTAAAACGGGTCAATTTGACCCAAAGTCAACACAAGGGTTAAAACAGTGGCTCCTAGAAAACCAGAGATGCACTCACTTCTGTCACACATTTCATCACCCGTACACTTTCACTGTTAAATTGAATGCAGTATAGAGGTGGATGAATAATGTCTTTGTCATCATGTATGTTTGTTTTGTTTGTTTTGTCAATGTATATGTCACCATTATGTGTACCTTTTTAATGTATAGTGAATGAGTGCTGTATGACTGCTGGCTGTCTCTATGTTCGTCCTATGTCACCTGCCTAGGGACTGCAGATTAAAAAGCCATTTTTACTAATTCTGGCATAATTACATGGTGTTTTTTATACAACAATGTTCATAAATATGCATGGTCCCTATCAAATAAACCAATAAAATAAAATAAAAAATAAAGCTTTAGTGCATAACTTTTTGATATTAATGACCGTCCATTACATTCAAGCCGTGGCCAAATGAGTTGCTACAAAGCTAATTAAGACTATCAGCTCCACACAACTCTCTCTGTATTTCTCAGTATGACTATGTTCAGAAGATTGTGGCGTCCGGTGACTTTCGCGCGCAGAAACTCAAGTGAAGATAATTACCTCTTCTGAAGAGTCCATGTTTTTTTTAATCCTCCGTGTCCTCCTTGGCTACTAGCAACTGCGTGGAGGGGGGGTGGGGGGTGGTGCGTGATCACGGGAGGCTCGTATCATGTGGAAGCATCAACGGTGTTGTCATTACTTAGAATTCCTCATGGGGGCGACAGAAACGACGCACTGTAGCTGTAAAGAAATGCAAACAACCCAGAGCGCTGTGGAGACAGAGCTGGAAATGCGAGACTGCTGCTTATGTAATGCTCTAATTGCCTGTGTGTCCGAATTCTGCTATATAAATATATTGCCTTGCCTTCCAGTCTTAAACTGAATAATCAGTAAATGATTAATAATAATAAAAACAACAATGTACATTGGCTAGATAGGTCTCTTAGCAGCTTTGACAGTGTATGAAGCGAGATATTTATGTCTCTGGGAAGATTCCTGCATCCTCCTCCGACCTCTCAGAGAGCAAATCAGCTGAACTACTAACTTTAACTACCGAGCTCTAAAGCCTTTTTAGTCTGCCCCTGCAGACTCATCAACAGGACTTTTTTTCTCAGGGAGCCCTGAAATGACTGAAATGCCTCAGACACCCGGACCACATGCACGACAAAGCTAAGCCTAATTGCACCATATGTGCTTTTCAAACCGAGCCAAGCCGAGTCTGTTGGAAACGAGAAAAGGCACACACACACACAAAAAAAATAAAAATAACGAGAGCATGGACGTTGTAAAGCTGGAAAACGCTAATTGAAGCGGACACTTACGTCTTGATTGCCCTGTCAATAACTGTGACGGATGTAGTTTGTGTGTGCGACCGGGAAACAGCCACTTCCAACGTGGGTCATTTGTTATGTTTCTTTCCGACGTGGTTTCAGTCAGTTTTTGACCCGCAAATGGCAAACGTGCGAGGCTAAGAGCCTTTTCTGCTTTCACTCAAACGTCAAGCAAAAAATGACTTAAGAAACAAACAGACGGGCTGCGTGACGGTATCGCCAACATCAAAGGGTTTTTAGTTGTTGACTTTTAATCACGTCCACTGAAAGAAATTAACCCTTTTTTTGAGTTTATAAAACTGTAAGATCTGTATGTTTAGAAATACACAGCTGTGGTTGCCAAAGAGATGACGTCCTCCAGTAGGTTCCATAAAGCCATTTGTCACTTGTTACGAACGCCGTCCGCTGGGATTGGAAGGGGAAGGGAGGTGGGAGGTTGCTGGTTCAATTCCAGCTGCTGTCTGACAAGTTAAACGGCTGTTTTTCTATCCCGCAGAGTGGCAGTAAAAGTGCTGCTGCATCCACACAGGGCAGAATTGTCCTAATGTGAGGAAACAGAGGTGCTGTTGAGGGTTACCAGGAGTCACACACACACACACACACACACACACACACACACGTAACGTGAGCTATTTAAATTAGCTGTGATACATGGTTAAACCTCAGTAGCTCTTACCAGTGTATCTCCGTGTGTACTTCGTCCACAGCAATCCCACCAATCAGTCCCAAAACGTCCCAGTTAGAACGGAAATGACCTAAACATATTCTTAGTAAATCTTTACAATCATTCCCTGAAAGAACCAAGCAGGCCTGCCTTGTTGCATGATCCAAACATTCTTCTAAGCTTGACATTTTCAGCGTGTAGCTTGATAGCTCGAAGTTTGTCTTTGTTTCCCGAAGAGAACGGAGTTTGAGAGCGGAGAACACACGGAGAGAGAGGAAGGATGGGACATCCGGTGGCGCTGGATGTGAGGCATTTATCCTGGAAATGTACTGTCGTTGATCCAGACTAAGAATCACTCACTGATCTAAGCTAATAAGTGTACCTTACATGACAGGAGTTTAACTTAAGGACAGAGGCACCGTTAGGCCTGGGCGTCCCCCAAATAGTTGAAAGAAATACAGAATGCCTGACAGCCTTACTGCAATATATTCCATTATGTTTTTATATTTGGATTGCAATCTATGTTTCTCTTTACATAAAGATATTTTCAGCATAAATTGATGCAGAAAAAGGTAGAAATAGGTGCAGAGAAATTCACCAGAATGCAGGAAATGAAGTGTTTAATGATCAAAATGTTCTCATATGCTCATATTATGCTCATTTTCAGGTTCATAATTGTATTTAGAGGCATCTCACTTCTGTTCCATCTTTGTTGGGAGTCGGACATGCGCAGTATCTAGGCAAGGACTACTAGCCAGTCAGAAGCAGAGTATGACGGCGTGCCCTAACAGTACCTAGGTAAGGACCAGTGTTGGGCAAGTTACTTCTAAAATGTAATACATTATAGATTACTAGTTACTGTCATTTGAGAGTAATTAGTTATATTACAATATTACTGTCTCTGAATTGTAATGCGTTACACTACTTTTGCATTACTTTTGAGTTACTTTCACCAAAATAACAGGGGAAGTTTGATTTGGCAGCTAGCTTGTGAATTTCACCACCGGATCAATAAAGTCTCCTCTTTATCCACTTTAATACATCATAGATTATTCATATTTTGTATAATTAATATAAATATGCAAAGTAACTAAAGCTATACAAAATAGATAAGTAAAACGTATAACAGGCAAGTAGGAGAAAATGAAAATACTCAATTAAAAGTACGGCATTGTTGTAAAATGTTTGTTTATAGCACTTCAATAAGAAATTCATGTTGTTTAGGTTAAAACACTGTAAAGGAAATGTTCAATTATAGTGTGATTAAAACTCACTATTAACATTATTTACAGTACTTGATTTACAGCTGATTTGTGAAAAGGTAGCCTACACAACCTTATTTAACAGTAATTTAGTTTTACTGCGAACCGTCACAGGAAGTGCTTTTATTTTGAAGTAGGCTACACGGAAGTTGTCTGTTGTGTAGCCTACTCTTGCTAGCTTACTGAGATGCAACCATAGACTATATTAATATTATACAGTCTATGGATGCAACATGTCCGTCAGGCTCCAGTTGTTCACTTTCTTGTTTGTAAAACTGCAACATATTGAACAGTAAATGGTCACAGTAAAAGACAAGCGCTTTTGGTCGTCATTCGAAGCGATTCCACTACAGGCAGAGTTACTCTCCACGGCTGATAAAATGCAATGATATTTACGTGTAGCAAGCCTCAACATTAATTCCCGGCATGTTTATATCTGTCAGCCGCTGACGTACCGTCACCTGTTGGGACATACATGCTGTCCGTACCGTCTCTGGTTCTGACCACGGGAACAGAAACAGGACAGCTCACTTCAACGCAGCGTAATAACTCCTGAAAATAATGTCCATATCGCAAATGTATTTGTCTCTGCAGTCATCTCAACCATCGAATACAGTGACAGGAAAATAATACTATAATAGAAAATACTAATAATAATAATAATAGAAAACGAATTCTTTTATGAATTCTTAAAAAAACCAATGCACCACTAAATGTTGCATTAAAATGCGTTGTAACTCGCGTTACTGAGATTGTAACTAGTATAATATTACCGAAATTTAATTAGTAATGCGTTATATTACTGCGTTACAGCAAAAAGGAATACATTACTGTAATTGCGTTACTTTTGTAACGCGTTACTCCCAACACTGGTAAGGACTACTAGCCAGTCAGAAGCAGAGTATGAGGGCATGCCCTGACAGTACCTAGGTAAGGACTACTAGCCAGTCAGAAGCAGAGTATGAGGGCATGCCCTGACAGTACCTAGGTAAGGACTACTAGCCAGTCAGAAGCAGAGTATGAGGGCGTGCCCTGACAGTACCTAGGTAAGGACTACTAGCCAATCAGAAGCAGAGTATGAGGGCATGCCCTGACAGTACCTAGGTAAGGACTACTAGCCAATCAGAAGCAGAGTATGAGGGCATGCCCTGACAGTACCTAGGTAAGGACTACTAGCCAGTCAGAAGCAGAGTATGAGGGCGTGCCCTGACAGTACCTAGGTAAGGACTACTAGCCAGTCAGAAGCAGCGTATGAGGGCGTGCCACGCTAGCAGCTAGGCGAGCATTATAACGCATTAAAACACAGGACTTTCACCCAGGAGAGCTGGGATTGCATCCCGCGTGTGGCTATTATCAACCGTTTTTTTATTTTAATAAAGCCTTCCCCAGTGTTCTTTTCCTAAACCCAACCGTTTATTGTTTTCCTAAGCGTGTCGTGTTTTTGTCGTTTTTTAGTGTTACTAAAGCCTTTCCCAATGTTCTTTCCCTAAACCCAACCTTTTTTTTGTTGTTCTCGCGATAGCACGGCACATTCTTGTTTACATCCACTTAGCGTAGACATACACGCGGATAGCTCAAAATGCGTACAGATAACACGCCATTTGACTTTAGGAAAGTGGCGTGTATGCTTACGTTGAAATGGCGGACTTCCTGTTGGGTTTAGGGTATGGCTCCAATGACCTTTTTTGTACATCTTGACATGTTACATATGTGTACCACGTTTTGTGAGTCTACGTTAAACGTACTGCAGGGGCTCAATTTTTTAAGTTTTGTAGGGGGCGCTAGCGAGCCATTTTTGTGTGCCTATTCCTGAAACCCTTAAAATATGTAAATTTTCACCAGGTTTGATGCGACCGCCAATTTTGGTGAGTTAAGCCCCTCAAAAAGGCGATTTATTTGCTGGAAGAATAATAATTCCTTCAGTTTCAATAGGGCCTTCGCTGCTGTCGGCGCTCGGGCCCTAATTATCGTGCCATCATATTTCACTTTTTTTAGAATGAAGTCTCCAGACCTAATCTGCTTCCTCTGTCCAATAGGTTAAACCTGTGGACCGAGTGTTTTTAGGAGAGCAATAATGTTATTTTTTCCTTTTCTCCTCCTCGCCACTAAATTACTCTGTTCTTTCTATTCCTGCAGCTTGTTTCAACCCCCGGACCTGATCCCCAGAGTCATATCAGAGGCAAAGTCAAACCCCTCAGATGTTTTAACTTTGTTCGAGAGCAACGAGAGAGATGGACGGACGAAGACACAGAGGGAAGGGGAAAAAATAAATCTGTTGGACTTGTTTCATTTTCAGCCAAAAGCACAGACCTCTCGGCTTTTGGACTTCATGTGCACGAGTGTGTGTGCCGTTCACACACATTATAAACAGCTCCTTTTTTTGGGTCCTGCGGGTCATAATATACACATAAAAAAGACTATCACATTGTGTCCCTTATGTCACTCTATGTGCAATGTGTGCAGGTGGGAGGTTGAAGTATTTTGTCAGCCGTCACCTGTCAAACTCATTCACACGTTAATAAACCGTACAGGAACTCTGCTTCTTTTTTGTAGTCGACTGAAACAGACTGGAAGCGAGATAAAGACTGCAAAGGAGAAATATTTTTGGACAGGATTTGCACTCAAAATAGTACGGAGCCCCTGAAGCACGCGGGCCAAATCCGGCCCCTCGCAGATGTTGATCCGGCCCGCATATCAATTTAGGTTCACAATACATTTTGACACACCAAGGCCCCTATCTCGCACCCGGCGCAGCTCAAAGCTCGACGCAAGTGTCTTTGCTAGTTTAAGACCGACGCAGTTGCCAGTTTCCCGTCCAGCGCCCGCGTCGTTTAAATAGCAAATGCACCTGCGCCCATCTTTGCGCCCATAGCTTGTCTTACAAGGAGGTGTGTTAAGGTGCATTCTGGGCGTGCTGGTCTTACAGGGAGGTGCGTTCAGGTGCATTCTGGGCGTGCTGGTCTTACAGGGAGGTGTGTTCAGGTGCATTCTGGGAGTATTGCTATCTTGAGGTAGCGGGAAGTGATCGCTCCATTGACCAACAAAAAACAGGTCTAAATTCAATAACGCAGCATTTCATTGTTATTTTAACAGCAAATTAGTAAAATACTCCTTGTGCACGGCGCACACTATGCTTGTTACACACACAGGGACGCACAGCAGCACACACACATGCAGAAGATTACAAATAAAAATATTAAGCAGCAAATCCTCCATCATAATAGCAATGCTCCAAGGTCCAAACGCGCCTGGCTTTTAAAGGGAATGGGAGATGATCTCTGATTGGTTACAACCCTTTTGAACCAGGCGGCCAGCGCACGGACCCTTTTTTCCGCCGTCAAACTAGCAAAAGTGGATTTGGACACGCCCTAAACGCACCTGCGCCAGGCGCTTCACGCTGTGCGTTTAGATCGTTAAAATAGGGCACCTAGTTTTTGTCGCTTTCTCCGAAGTTTCTGTCACTTTTTCCGACCTTTTGGGCGCTTTTTTTTCTATGATGGTGACTTTAGCAAGACTCTCAGAGTTTCATTCAGATGTTGGCAATCAGTCTGCGACAGTACCCGGTTGAGTCTATCTCTCTCTGGGAAGTATGCTATGGTGTGTGTGAAGCCTACCCTGGAAATCCAGAGTTCTCGCGAGAGCGCAATTTGAATTTTCTCGGCGAGTCACTCTGGCATTCAGTAATGATGAAGTAATGCTCATTAACTATGCCCTTGTAGCCGAGCTGCACCAATCACATCGGTGTATCTGATATAGGCGGGCCAGAGGCGAGCTAAACAGATGACGACAGCGCTGCGACGTCCAAGTCATTAGTAAACACCAGTTGTTAGAAACGGCTTTGGCCGCTACGATTAACAAATTAGACTTGGCTTTTTATCTAAAAGAGGAACAGAAGTGTGATTGGTTGTAGTGTTATCCAATTGCGTGCAGTGAGATTTTCAAATGCATGCTTGGTGCTGCCCTTCGAGTTGGGCCATTTTCATTACTCAATGCCAGACCCAAATCTTTCAGATCTTTCAGATCTTTCAGATTTGGGTCTGGATTTCCAGGCTACTGCGACAGTGGAATCGCTTGAAAAGTCATTTGGTGTACGGTCGGCATTAGACGCCAGAATGTGTATCACATCTTCTCTCCGCACTTTGCAGCACAGGTTAATTTGCAGCGTATTTGGAGGAAAGGCGAGGGAATGAGAGAGGAAGTCCTTTGAATAGTCAACAGAAGAGGTGAAGTCATTATGACAACAGAGGAAATCGGTCGTTAGCTGAGAGAGGAGAGAGCTGGTACGGCCAAGTCGTTAGAGGGAGAAGAGACGAGGAGAGAAAGAGTGAGCCAAAGAGCTGAGAGGAACCAAAATATAAAAAAAAACAGGAGAGGAAAAAAGTCATTAGAAAAGGAAAGTGAAGGCTTGTAAAGTGCTCCGTGCATCTTGGTGAGTTTTAGTTAACGTGCCTTGCTGAGCATCCAACTGGCTA
Source organism: Sander lucioperca (assembly GCF_008315115.2). Classification (NCBI taxonomy): domain Eukaryota; kingdom Metazoa; phylum Chordata; class Actinopteri; order Perciformes; family Percidae; genus Sander; species Sander lucioperca. The sequence continues at coordinate 13,097,371 of NC_050188.1, read as the reverse complement.
CCAGCCGCTCTGCAGAAGCAACATCTCTTTTTCTCTTCATCGTTTCTTTTCCATTCTTCCATTAAAGGCAACTGAGTTATGTTCTTTGAGTTGTAAGCAAGGCAGGCCTGTTTGGTTCTTTCAGTGAATGATTGTAAAGATTTACAAAGAATATGTTGAGGTCATTTCCTCTCTAGCTGGGATGTTTTGGGACTGATTGGTGGGATTGCTGTGGAGATACACTGGTAAGAGCCAATGAGGTTTAACCACGTGTCAGCTAATTTAAATAGCTCACGTTACTGTATCGTGTCAACTGTTAAAGGTGCAGTAGGTAAGCCTTATAAATCTAACTTTCTGTCATATTTGCTGAAACTGACCCTATGTTGGGGGGGGGGGTGTCTAACTGCGTGTCAATCACTGCTCATGCACACGTATTCATTCTTCCTTGTGGGGGGAGGGGCATAGGAGACCATTTTGGGCTTTAGCAGAAAGGGGGGAGGGACTGAGAAGTTGTTGATGTTCAAATTTTTCCTGGAGCAATCCTACCTACAGCACCTTTAACTTCATGTAATATTGTATGTGACGTTTTCTTTTGCGGGGTGCAAATGTTCCACCAAAACAAGTTCCTTCCTGAGACTATTTAGCTGAGCCACCGTTGCTGCGTCCGGAGCTCAGCGCCGCCCAAGACCATTGTGATTGGTTTAAAGAAATTTGTCCTATTCCAATTCTCTAGTTTGGTGGGTGTGTCAGAGATGTGATCCAATCAGCGGAGACGTGTCTGTAAACTCGTGGTAATAAAAAGGCAGAGCGCACACAACAGGACGTTCAACGCACCCCCGTTTGGGGGGTAAGCAACGGCTTATAGTACATTGCTCAATGGTGTTTTTTGCCCCCAACAGCTCCTTCCAGGCAGCGCTGCGACCGCTGCCTTCAAGGCACCTAACCCTAACCCTAACGTTTTAACCCAAAAACCTAACCCTAACCAGTGCCTAATCCTAGCGCCTTCCAGGCAGCGCTGCCTGGAAGGCGCCATTGGGTGCAAAAAACACCGATAAACACATTGTCCCATACTAGCAGCCTAAAATCTCGTATTTTATCTGCTTTTACATTTTTAACTGTTTTTAACTGCTCTTAATGTTTAATTTCTTATACTGCACTGTAACTTTTATTCTCGTATTTTATCTGTTTTTAATTTTAAAATTTTAAAAAAGTACTTTGAATTACCCTCTTGCTGAAATGTGCTATACAAATAAAGCTGCCTTGCCGTGCTGTTTTTTTCGAAGTTTTTATAACTATTTTTGACCTTTTCTTGCCTTTACTTCCTTCTTTCTACCGTCTTTTTCCAAGGTTTTGTTGTTTTTTTAAGAAGTTTTTGTCTCCTGTAGTGGTAAGTAGTCGTAAATCTATCGCTGACATCGCTGTATTGTTCTCCTCTTGTCCTCCCTAATTAATCGTGCTGGTTAGGGGCTACATGGCTTAAAAAAACTTTTCAAAGGGGGTACATTATTGAAAAAAAATGCAGTACCACTGCAGTACAGTATACCCACTACAATACATTAGACTACACCACTGCTCCACAGGTCTGGCAACGCGAGACTACTGACACCGTGTATGCTTCCTGCCGTTCCACGGACGGCGACTCTGAGTCCAGGTTTAGTTTGAGGTGAGGTCAGTTTGAAGAGGGATGTCATGGTGTAGGAGACCTGTCCCTGCTGAGCTGCAGTCGCTGTGATCACACGGGTTTTCAGGGATCACATGAAACTGAAAAGCCGCCGTGTGGTTGGTGGTTGAGTGTGTGAGGTTTTGTTTTCTCCACTTTCCCGTGTGCTGCACAGTCCTCGCTCTGTGTTTCTAACCACCGGCGGTTAAAATGACTGACGGCCTCTTCTCGCTTCAAACCACAAGAACCACATCTGGGCAGCACATCGAGAGCCTGCAGTGTGTGAACGAGTTGTTTGTTTTTGAACTTCTCTCAACGCACCCATGGTTGCCTCGGTGTGTGTGTGTGTCTCTGTGTGTGTGTGTGTGTGTGTGTCTTTGAACAGGAAACATTGTTTTTGCAGCTGGGAGTTTTTATTTTCATTTCATTCAACATTTCGACCGGACATTAAAACACATCTGAGACAATGCGGTATAGGCAATGTTATCAAAATCGCAATATGGACTGGTAAATATCCAAATCGCAGGTGACATGAGGGCTCAGGAACAGGTGAAACACATCAGGGCGGGGCAGACAATCAGAAAGGCGGGAAAACACAAGGCAGGAAGTAAAGCAAGACATAACAGGGGAGAGAGAGAGAGAGAGAAACTACAAAATAAAACAGGAAAACTACAACAGAAACCCACAATCGTGACACCGACAGCAGCGGCTCCTCCTCCGGCTCTTCTCTACACTGTAGCGACAAAACAAGCAAACGTAGAGGATGACGCGAGTGTACTCGGGTACGAAACATTACCAATGCAATGTTTGCCCTCGGTTTGTGGCAGACTTCGGTGTGCCGCGGGGTGTTTAGGCCTCCTTCCTCAAGAAAATGTTATGTTTTTTCGATAAAAAACGTGTTGTGTCTCTGTGGGATTTTGTCTCTTTCTGTAGCCGGTTTGTGTTAGCCTCGTGAGACCGTCCTGATCTCGTGAGCTCCATTTTTCCACTCGCAGATCAGTCTGGCATCTTGAGACAGAGAAAATTTGGAGCCGTTCGCCAAATGACCGACCAATCAGCGCTGGTTTTGAGGCGGGTTAAGGCGTGACGCAACGAGAAGCGACCGTTCAGTCTAAACAACATGACGGCTTCCACGGATGAGATGAGCGTAGCTATCGCGCAAGTTTTATCCGAATTAGAAAGTATTCCTTCATCGAAAGAAGAGCAAAAAACGGCACTGGAGGCTTTTCTCGGAGGAAAAGATGTTTTTGCTCTTCTCCCGTCTATCACCAACATAGGTTAGTGATAGACAGATGGTTTATCCAATCAGCTAACCAGTATTTTCGCCCCTTCCCAAAAGTTCTCCAACGGAAAGTTCCCAGATGGATATGCCGAGCAAATGCGAAGCAATCCATCTGGAGTCAGGTTAGGTTTGTGTCTCTTTAAAAAAAAAAATCATTTTTGTTAACTTTGGGGTTGTTTTGGATCTCTGTGGTCATTTGGCGTCATCGCTCGCTGCGAATTCTCTTCCCGACCGGCTCATTCCAACAGGAAGCTGAACGTTGAAGGAGGCAGTGGCCCCGGGGGCCCATGAGAAAGCGTGCGAGGCAGACAGCGGCGGTAGTGCCGGTTTATTTCTCTCTCGCAGTATTCGAATATAAACGTCCATATTCGACGGTTTCTTTTTATAATTCGAATATATATTTGAATATAGAACATTTGTGGACCGCCCAAGTTGGCACTGGAGGTAAATTGGGCAGTTATCCAACGTGACTGTGATTCCAAGAGGAAACTGGGCCGATGCAGGCACATGTTGAATGCCCTCATACACGTTACACACATCCATTTGTCTTTGTGTGTATACAAGGGGTCCTTGTTGTGGTCCTCAAACTGCCAGCTACTGTGAAATACGACCAGAACAGACTGAGAATCTATTAGAGACGAGGGGATCTAGCTTGCTCCCCCGTTCTCCGTACGACACCGATGCAAAGTGACTGCAGCATTACCTCAGGAGGGATCAGGTTTTCATTAGCGCGAGTAGATCATGTACAACAGGCCCGTCCGGACCCGTCCATCTGTCTGGCTGCACGCCTGCTCTCTCCTCCGCCGAATGCAAGGCAGAAAAAAAGACACGTGAAGGGGAAAATCAGCCCACAGAAACACACATATAACTCATGTGCTCTTACCTGCCAAGCCTCTCTGACCTAATGGCGCGTTACGCTGTTGACTGACACCGCGAGGGTCCGGCTCTGTGATTTTAAAAGGACACAAGACGACATTTGGAAATCTCTGCAGCGTGGAACCAGATTTTCTGAGCTGTTAGCGAAGACACAAATCCTGCAGCTGGTGCTACAGAAAGATGTGAATTATGTCAAGAGAATGTGGCACGGGTGTAATAGATGACTGCAAACCGTGTCCTTCAGCACGCGCTCCGGCAGTTTGCTGTGGAATGTGAAGGATGGGGATGAGATGCGGTGCGTAGAAACTGAAAGCTGCTTCGGCATGGTTTTGGTTCTGACCCTGCGGACGGCGACCACGCCTTTCTCAGACGATCTAACCCCGATCTGTGCTGTGCTCTGGCTGCGCTGCGGTTTTTGTTCTGCCCGTCGCCACGCGCCATACCACACCGGGAGCGTCTCATGATACGTGTCAGCGTCATTTCCACATTTCTCATTCATTTTTATGGGAGCAGCTGTGCAATGTATTTTGGCAGTGTCACGGGGACTTTGGAGAAGCGAGGTGTCAAGTTGCCCGCTCCTCATTTGCATAAAGTCGAATTCAGCCAACTTTATGCAAATGAGGAGCGGCCGGCTCGGTGCCTCTCAAAAGCTGATGACATTTTTTTAAACTGACCTTTGTCTATCTGTGATGTCTTGTTGTTCCACCTCCAAGATCAATCTCTCGACTCTCGTTGTCCGTGGTGTTGTAGAGGAGACGTATACGATATTGGGGGGTGTCTTTTGGTAAATAGAATGGAAATAGATGCTCTCGCTGTTTCACTTCCTGCCCCGCTGTCTTAACGCTCCGCGGCTCGGGTGAAAATAGACCTGGCGCGTATCTTTAGTGGAGCGGAAAACTGATTCATGCACGCTTCTGGGCAGCGATTGCTTGCGGGGTCCACAGCGGCGCCCGCGGAACGCAACGCAGACGCGCGCGGTGGAAAATAGGGCTAACACTCACCTATGGTAGTGACCGAAATAATGAGATCGCAGATGCATGCGGAAGAAGTTAGTTTCCTCTGTAAAATGTCTGGACTCAATGAATGGGAAGCAGGACAATTCAGACATGAAGGAAAGTCAAACGAGTAAACATACAAAGCAAATTCAACAGGAAATTCAACAATCATAAAACAAAAAAGTGTAGGATTGAGCATCTCTAAATGACCTCAGGGTGAAAGTGAAAGTGACAAATGTTGGAAAAAGTGACAAAAAAACCCATCAAAAACATTGCCAAAGGTGACAAAAACTTGTTAAAAATTGACAAAAGAAATTGGAAAAAATTGAGAAAAAAAACATTGGAAAAGCCATAAAAAACTTGTTAAAAAATTGACAAAAACATCATTAAAAAAACGTCCAAAAAGTGAAAAAAAGAAGTGTCACTAAAATTGGAATAAAATCGACAAAAACGTTGAGAAAAGTGTAGAAAAATAACAACAAAATGTTGAAATTTCGACCCAGAAAAACACAAAGTTGCACGGTCTACAGGAAGACACCACAAGGGTTAAAGTGTCCTGGAAGTTTATTCCAGATCTGCGGTGCATAGAAACTGAAAGCAGCTTCTGCATGTTTGGTTCAGACACCAGATGATCTTAGCTCTCTGGATAACTCCGAACAGAGCAGCGTATCACGCAACTCGGTCTCACGCCAGTTCGTGAAATGGTCACGTTATTTTGATTCATTGATTCGTGTACAGGTCACGATTTTCGAACGTGACCATTTCACGAAGTGCCATGACACTGGGCTGCTCTGGGGGACGCAACAACGGGGACATGAAACGCCACACGCCGGCCACAACAACGGGACGGGACATTTGTGTTTAGGAAAAGAAGAACGTGGAAAGGAACCGTCACACGCAGGAGACGCCGACAACAACGGGACGGGACGGTTGTGGTTAGGAAGAGAATAACGCGGAAAGGAACTGCAACACGCGGGACGTGATCCCCAGTCTCCGGGGTGAAAGTCCTGTGTTGTTTGACCCGTCCTCCACCCCGACCAACCTCCCTGCTTGGATTTTCGCCTCATCAATACTACTCGCTACCGTAATCGTTCTGTGTTCACGAAATATGCTTCCCATTGAAATACATTACTTTAAAATTCATGCTCACCACATGAAAATAACGACATTAACGTGTTCAGTACACAAATCAATAGATTCAACAACGTGACCATTTCACGAACTGCCGTGAGACTGGGCTGTATCACACGTGTATTCTCAGCCCGGTCTCACGGCAGTTTGTGTAAATGTCACGTTATTTTTAATCTCCTGATATGTGTTCACGGGCATGTTTTTTTCGTTTTTTACGTGGTGGCCAGCACGAAAACGTGAAGTAATGTATTTCAATGGGAAGCATTTTTCGTGGCCACAGCACGAAAATGGTAGGGAGTCTCCCGGCGTGAGAGGCGCCCTTTCCCCGTAGGGTTTTTCCTAAATCCAACCTCCGCCATCCCATTATTGTCGCGCGTCCCCCGCAGCCACCGCCCAGCATATGGGGCGTCCTTTTCAGCCGTCTCCCGCCTGTGTCCCCAGCAGCCGCCTCCCGTTACATGAGGCGTCCTTTTCGGCCCCTCTCCCGGTAAAAAACAAGAAGAACATGCCCGTGAACACATAAAAATAACGTGACATTTACACATAAAAAAACGAGAAAAACGTGCCCGTGAACACGTATCAATAGATTAAAAATAACGTGACATTTACACAAACTGCTGTGAGACTGGGTTGGTATCCTGGCCCCAAACCATTCAGGGCTTTGTAGGTCAATAACAGTATTCTGAAACCAGTTCTTTGAGTCATAGGAAGCCAGTGAAGTTGTTTAACCTTCGTGCTGTCTTCACCGTCGTCCATGAACTTGTCATTCCGGGTCAAAATTGAAAAATGTTGGTTTTTGAAACTTTTTTGACGCTTTTTTAAACGTTTTTGTCCCTCTTTTCAACGCTTTTGTTAAATTCATGGTCAATCAATCTAATAAAATGACATTATACCTAATTTTTGAGTTTGAAAAAAAGCAGATATTATGAATTATTTCGACTGGTTCATGTCATGTTTTGAAACCATTTAAACATGTTTTTTTCAAATGCCATGAAATTAAATAAAACAACCAAAATGCAATGGAAGTAATCATTAATCTTACCTGCGAAGAACATGGATGGATGTCTATGTTGCATGGGTTCCATACAACGTATACATGCAAGTTATTTTGAGGCAATTTGGTTAAGAAACCCATATTTCTGATATAAAAAAAACGTTGAAAATGGGTCAAATTTGACCCGAGGACAACACAAGGGTTAAATCGGAATCACCTATAAATGTGCAAACCAAAAATGAAGGGTCCAGTTCAGAGTTCCTTCTACTATGTTAGAGCGTCCTCCCTAAAAATAAAAAAATAAAATGTTCCAAGAAACACAGCTGAGCTTCACGGCTTCCAGGTGGTGATGGCGACAAGCTTCAGCGCGCGTAAAACTGTCGGTTTGACAGTCTGAGTCATGTGTCAGCTTTATGGGACGTGCACTGTAGCACCTTTAACATCTATCCAAAATAAACGCTGCGGACATGTCGCTGAAACTAATACAACAGACGCACACATGCAGGAAGGCTGCAGCTGATACCACACGACTGAACCGAAGGGTTTAGACCAGGGGTCACCAGGTAGCCCCCCAAGGACCACATGAGTAGCCCTCAGGCCTGTTCTAAAAATGAAAATTGAATATTGATATTATCTGTTTCCCACCTTGTTAAGTCATTGTTGATAATTACTGATAATGAGAAATCATTAACGTGATCAGTGTCTTCACATAGATGAGTATCATTAATCATTAATAATCATATATAACTAAAGGCAAACTGAGCAAATTTGTTATTTCCGAAGAGTGTATCAAACTGGTAGCCCTTCGTATGACTCAGTACCCATGAAGTAGCTCTCAGCTTCAAAAAGGTTGGTGACCCCTGGTTTAGAGCTTCAATGCTTCATACGTAACGTCGACATTTTTACACTATTTATGCTGTTAGTTCAGACGTTTTAAAGTTAGCTTGTTTGTGTTATTGTGCGACTTTGGTGAATCTGAACTAACCCTTTAAAAACATAAAAGTGGTGTGTCGGTTGTCGTATACTATCACACTCAGGGTGCGATAGGGAACCCAGTCTGTTTGGACTGAACAGGTGTACCTAATGAAGTGACCGTTGAGTGTATATTTAATTCATACAGTCTTGTTTTTTTATTCTTTTGAGTTTAGGAACCCACATCGACAAATAATCAAAGAATTATATTTTAAATTTTCCTTTTTGTCACGTGAATTTCAGAATTTATTTGAAAGAAAGCGTCATGTTTGCGGAGAGGGAACAACTGAGCTTGAATGCCTCCCGTTTGACAAACTCATTCTGAAATCCTTCACATGGCAGGTTAACAGCGCGTGACTTTAACGCACGCGAGCGCACACACACACACACACACACACACACACGGTGTGAGACGGGCACATGTCGGCCACACAGAGAGCCGGTCTGAACGCTGACTCACAGTTTCCGCGGAAACACAACCAGCCTCAGCAGCGAGCGGACGGTCGAGGTGAGCGATATTCTCACCTTGGTTATCTGCCGTACAACACACACACACACACACACACACACACACACACCATATGGAGCCATATAAAACCTCTCAACCAATCAGCTGCCTGCCAGACTGTGCAGATGTGGAGACTTTAGCCAGATAGATTTGCTCCATCTGCTTTTGGGGGGGCGGAAGACCCATCAAAGACAGGAAACCAAAACAGAGGTGAGTGACGTATGTGAACACTGAGGACTGCTGATCAAGGACTACTAGCCAGTCAGAAGCAGAGTATGAGGGCGTGCCCTGACAGTACCTAGATAAGGACTACTAGCCAGTCAGAAGCAGAGTATGAGGGCGTGCCCTGACAGTACCTAGATAAGGACTACTAGCCAGTCAGAAGCAGAGTATGAGGGCGTGCCCTGACAGTACCTAGATAAGGACTACTAGCCAGTCAGAAGCAGAGTATGAGGGCGTGCCCTGACAGTACCTAGGTAAGGACTACTAGCCAGTCAGAAGCAGAGTATGAGGGCGTGCCATGCTAGCAGCTAGGTGAGCATTATGACGTGTGTTCCAAAGTGACCACGTTTGTCTCTGAAGTAAAGGCTGGACTACAATAGAGCTGTTTGGAGCAGTTTGTGAACAGTGTTTTCTGTTGGAGATGGTAAGTCTCTTTGGGGGGGACTTTGGGCTTTTTCACTTTGTAAACCTATAACATGCACAAAAAAGATATATAACACAATGAAGGAACGGAAAAAAGCCAAAAAGCGTAATATGAGCACTTTAAGATATAAACAACTATGAACATAATCAAGTCTACGTCAAGCCAAAAATATTCATACACAAATGCATGTGAACACAAACGGCAGCATCATCACGCTGTGATTTATTTTCCTGATATTTTTAAATCCAACTCATGCTTTTGCTTCCCTGACTTTAAAGTGCTTTGTGCCAAACCGGTCGAAACAGCAACTTTTTATGTGATAACCTCAGTTTTTTACGTGAGGACAATCTGAATCCGACAGTAGTTTTTTGTCGGAGCCGTTGTTGTGTCGTCTTTGTTTTGGTGGGTTTCCTCCGTACGTTAGCGACCGAGCGGCCTCCAAAACTCTGGTTTGTCCATCTCGCCGGCCGAGACTGGAAGAACATCAAGAACCAGCCGAGCTATCGCCCCTCTGAGAGAGACCCAGGTACGGAGAGGGATGTGGGGGGAAGATTTCTTTTTTTTTTACAAGAAATGTCTGAATACCTTTTTTCTTTTCTCCCTCCTCCTCTCCATCATAACTTCGCCACATGGGGCTCCGAACCGCTCGTCTCATAAAAGACCGGAGGACAGAAAGCTGGAGCAGCCAGAGGTGGAAGACATGACCTGTGAGAGACAAAGAGCACAGAGGGAAAATGTACTAAAACAGAACAAGCTCGGAAAGGACTTTCATTCACATCGTATGGAATTTAGAGCAGCGTTAAAAGTGAAAAAGGTCCACATTTGTTTGATTGCAATTAAAAAAATTGCAATAATTTGGGCACCCGGATAGCTCAGTTGGTAGAGCGGTGCGCCCATATGTAGAGGTTTACTCCTCGACGCAAATTGCAATAATTTAAAGTCACTTTATTTGTTGTCGTTACATTTTAATATCTGTTGTTAATTGTTTTCGCCTTTTGATGCTTTAGCTGTTTGTTTTTTTCGAGGTTTTTGACACTTTGTTTCTTCTTTCAAGTTATGTTTCTGATTTTATTTAAATTTTTTTTATAGATTTTTTTTTGGGGGGCATTTTAGGCCTTTATTTCCACAGGACAGATGACGACATGAAAGGGGAGAGAGAGGAGGAATGACATGCAGCAAAGGGCCGCAGGTCGGAGTCGAACCTGTGGCCGCTGCGTCAAGGAGTAAACCTCTATATATGTGCGCCTGCTGTACCAACTGAGCGAAGCCGGCCACGCGCTGTTTCCGATTTTTTTGTCCATTTTTCTCCTGCGTTTTTGAAACTTTTTCTGACATTTTTGTCACTTTTTTCAACGTTCTTTTGTCATTTTTTTCCCTCCAAATGCTATAAAATTTAATAAAACCCCCAAATTCAATAAAAAGTAGAGAACTGATCATTTATTTGACTTGTGAAGAACATTGTATTAAACCATCCACGTTATTTTCTTTGACATATTTGGTAGAAAGAACCTCAAATCTGTGATATAGAAACTTTTTGAAAATGGGTCAAATTTGACCCGACGGCAACTGGACCAATCCCATCAGTCCCTATGACACAAAAACATGAGAAAATAGGTTGAAAAATACCAAGGTTACCCTTTAACATCCCTCATTTCTAAATGAGCTTTGTGCCCATTGTAAGTAGGGGACCAGCCCTATGTCCCCACAGCCCAATGGTCCCACATTTCTAAGAATTTCTTTTTTTCACTGAAAATTAGGCCCTATGTTAGGGTTAGGGTTATATTCCATCTGTAGTCCATGGCTACTGGATAATAGGTTGGGTGTAGTTGGCTACCAAATTGGGAGAAAGGGGAATAAAATCTGATACAAATTTATGAAAAAGGAAATGTGGGAACATAGGGCCTAACTTTGAAAAAAATCTTAGAAATGTGGGAACATAGGGCCTAATTTTCAGTGAAAAAAAAATCTTAGAAATGTGGGGACATAGGGCTGTGGGAACATAGGCACGCTCCCGTGAGTAGTACAATAACATCTGTCCTAGCGTTCTGACGGTGCAAATGAATTATTTCCCTGACAGACAAAGGCTGAATGTGTCTCAGTGATGTGACGTCTGTCCGTGGAGCTGGACGGACGCCAGTGGCGATGGTTCGCCTTTGTTTTGACTGAGTAATGCTCTGGGAAAAGACTTCCTGTGGGCCGCCGCGGGGATGCTTGTAACGTTACTCAAATGTCACCGAATCACAGACTATTTTCTGGGAGTCGACACGGAGGTTTTCAGCCCCCGTGTGATTTTCAGCATTTTTTGCACGTTTTTGCAGTCGGCCTGCAGCCAAATAGATAATCATTCTGGTATTGCCATTCATATCTGATTGCACTTGACATACATGATTCTGCACACAGATCTCGGTCTGCGGCACTCGGACAAGAGAGGCGTCCGGAAAAAAATATATAGAGTCAAATTTGGACATGTTTTCTTTGTTTAAGCTACAAAAGTTCCTCTCAGAACTCCTCTCTTATTGTAATTTTTGTGTGTTTTGTGCAGTTAGGATTGCCTTTCTTTCTTTCAGGATGCAATTTAATTCCCACAGTTTCATACAAAAAGTGAACAGCCTTCTTCGGTATTTGGAAACACAGACACAGACAACTTAATGAGGACAAGTGACGCATCAAAATTCAGATGTTGAAGGGAGGGGGGGAAAAGCAGTCGCTGGCTGTTCCCAGGAGGCTGAGAGCAGCCATTGTGACAGCGGAGAGGAGGGGAAAAAAGGGATTTTCCTCTGTGGCATTCAAACTATTCGGTGACAAACGGAGCAGGAGAATGTGAATCATGCAGAGAGTCGCACAGAGTGGGAATCAGAGGAGCGGCGGGGATGTTACAGAAATATATACACAGAGGAAAGGAAGCAATGCAATCACCGCGGGCACTGGGCAGTCTCACAAACCGCAAGAACGTTTTACTTTGTGTCTGACTGCTTAGTCGGAACAACTAGGGCTGTCAGATTACATTTTTTTAATCACGAGTGGGATTAAAAAAAAATGAATCGCACATTTTTTCATCTGTCCTAAATCTACTTTAAAAAGGGTAAGCGAGTAAGTCTCCAAGTTGGCGACGCCGTCCACAACGGTACTAAAGGAATTTGCGTTAACTCGTTATTATCACGTTCATTTTTGACAGCCCTCGTCGGAACATTGTCTTTTTCAGAATAAGGGCCAAAAACTGAATATTGTGTGCGTGTAAACGTCACTGTTTATGGATGAGTACCTCGTTAAAGCCCCATTACAAAATATCTGAACTATCCCTTTAAAATGTAAAGTAGCAATGTAGAAAACAGTAGTAGCAGTAGCCTGAGGGCCTGCAGAGAATCTGGACTTCTTCAATGTTTCCAGTCGAGATCCAAACGTGAAACACAGTCGTGTCATCTGACACCGAACTCATTAAAGACAGTTCTCGTGTTTGTTCGGAGCCAAACGGTAACTCAGTATTTGAATTGAAGTGCTGCTGGAAAAGTGCAAACGGTGATGTCATGCAGGTTCAGCTGGGCGGCTTTTCCAAATGCATCATCATCGCCTTTATCGTTACTGCTGCTGTTGGACAAAACTCTCCGTTTCGGAGATATATAAAAAAAAATAAAAATAAATCGCCTACACACTCGGTCCTCAGAGTCAGGGGACTTGGATCTTTGTTCTCCGTGAGATATTCTGCTGATGGCTGCAGGAAAATTCGCCAAAGTGGTAGCCAGACCCCAAGGCCACATGCACTTTGATGCACAGTTGAGTTTAAACTGAGCTAGAAGCTTAGACATTTGGGGATTTGGATCGTCTCTCCTTAAAAGGAATAGTTCAACAATTTGGATGTTTATTCACTTTCTTGCAGAGAATAAGATGAGAAGCTACAAGCAGCCTTTTAGCGTAGCTTAGCATTAAAGCTATAGTGCGTAGTTTCTGTCTCCCCCATGAGGAATTCGAAGTAATGACAACAACACTGTCGGCGCGTCCACATGATACAAGCCTTACGTGATCGTGCACGCATTGTAACACTGTGTAAAAACTCTCTCGGTCAGTCTGCCGTTTCCTCTCTCTGTTCCTCCGACAATGCTTTCCTAGCTTTCTGCTTCTTTTTAGCCGGCTCAGCCATGACGATAATGTGAAAAACTCCATCGCTACCTTGTTAGCCGGTACCTGAATGGGAGTACATGTGCAGTGCCGTGAAGCAATTCGTTACATCGCGAGACCTGATATCACGCGATCCTTCCTGATGCTCAGGACGGCGCTTTGCCGGCCAAAAGTTGCAAGGGTGGTTTTTCCGCTCACAGGCGCTAGAGGGGAGCGAGACGACCACCATTCAACTCAAAAAAAGTCATATAAACCATTCCAATGACTCCGAAGCTGTTCAGTTAAGGTAAATTAAGCTAAAAAACCTGCATAGTTCCCCTTTAATATCAAAAGCACAAGTGTAAAGAGAGGAACCAACCTGTTTTTTTTCTCCCCCTCTCGACATTTGGATGTGTGTTCGTCTGAGGTTACAGTTTCTCTCTTAGCTCACAGAACTCCTTTTATATCCAAAGTAAGGAAGCTGACTTACATTTTAAATATTTATTCATTCATTTCCGCACACTTCTCCATACAGGGGCAGAGAATTTCCTGCTCAAATAAGTGAATTAAAGCACAGTGCAGGCACTTGTTTGAATCAAGACAGGGTGAATAGAACTAAGGCAACTATCAAGGTGTCCCCAGGTTTCCACAAGTTAAAGTTAAAGGACAATTCCGGAGCAAAAATGAACCTAGGGGTTAATAACATATGTGTACTGAGTCGACCGTTCTTTGGGACATGTTTTCATGCTAATCGAAGGTGACCAGTTTCATTGCAAACCGCTAATTGCATACAGGCGGGTTCAGTCGAACGACGAATGCCATACAACCAGTAACAGTAACATAGCTCAAGCACGGCGTTTGACTGATCGCAACTGTTATCCCAAGATGGCGCCTACCTGTATACGTGAACGGTACTTTCTAAACTATCTTTTTAATAAACTGTCTGTACACTTACAAAGTTCTCAATGATTCGGTTTACATGTAGGGACCCTCATTATGCTACCGTGGAAGTTTGGTGCTATTTTGAGCCTTGTTAGTGGTGTAGAAATAGCGATTTCTTTTTACTTTAGCCGTGGCTCCGACGACTAGCGTTATAAGCTAATTAGCGGTTTGCGATGAAACTGGTCACGTTCGATTAGCATGAAAACAGATCCCAGAGAACGGTCGACTCGGTACACGTGTGTTATTAACCCCTAGGTTCATTTTGCGCCAGATTTGTCTTTTAAAGCTTTTTGATATTAATGAACGTCCGTTACATTCAAGTCGTTGCCAAATGAGTTGCTACAAAGCTAATTAAGACTATCAGCTCCACACAACTCTCTCTGTATTTCTCAGTATGACTATGTTCAGAAGATTGTGGCGTCCGGTGACTTTCGCGCACAGAAACTCGAGTGAAGATAATGACCTCTTCTGAAGAGTCCATCATGTTTTTTTAATCCTCCATGTCCTCCTTGGCTACTAGCAACTGCGTGGAGGAGGAGGAGGGGGGGAGCTGCGCGCGATCACGGAAGGCTTGTATCATGTGGACGCGCCAACAGTTTTGTCGTCATTACTTAGAATTCCTCATGGGGGCGACAGAAACTACGCACTGTAGCTTTAAGACTTTTTAAGACCTTTTTTTTTACCATTTAGAATGAAATTTAATCCCAACTTTATAAACACACTGGCAAAAGTATGTAGGCTATAGTGAAATATCAGAAAGGATTTTAGGCTATACAAATAATTGTTTACCAAGTACTTAGCCTAAACTTAATACAACATGTTATTGTGGTACTCACTACATACAGTACATGTGACGAAACAATGAAGGAGTTATTTAATCTAATGAAAGGACAAATGACAAATGTTAGAACTTTGTGAACGAAATGTAAGACTTTTTAAATGTTTGGGATTTTTTTGGGTGGAACAGGTCTATTTAGTGTATCTGTTACTTTCTTCTTCGTATGAATGAAAATAATTCACATTAAAAGGGCAGGTGTAATAAGCTCAGGCTTCAGCCTACACCTTCTCAGTCCTGTTTGTTTCTTGTATATTTTTTCAGTTTTGCAAGTAAAAGCAATAATGTTATATTTAAGTGTTGTTTACTAGCAGTGCATTGAATGTTGTAAGTTACAAATGGCCAACAAATAATAAGAAACTAAACTAACATGTGAGATAGGGCATTTGTGCTGTATTCATGTGCTGTCGGAATAATTGGAATAAGTAGTTCCCGACTGGGAAAATTCACACTTCATTAACATTTTTCAGACAGGGAATGTTTTGGCAGCGGCACTGCACTCTCTGAGCGCCCTTGTTGTTGTCTCTGTTATCAATCACGTTGACATCTACATATGTCGTTCATTTTGTGTCTCCCGCTGGAAGTCAGCAAAAACTAAATATTTCACGTCATTTAAACCAAACCCACAAACACAACGCGTCACTGTGTGTTCAGATTCCTCCGGCTGATCCAAAGGTGACAGACAGACACTAAACCAGAGGTGCCCAAATTCTTTCATGGAAGGCCACGGGCCAAAAATAAATGTCGATGTTGAAGAATACAGTAATTCTTGCCATTCTCCGTAGATAAAAACGTACGTATGTAATTTAAATGGAAAGTTTACCAGCACTGTGCTTTACAATGCCGTTAAACTCAGATTACGTACTTTTTAACTGCACAAAATGTACGTTTCATAGTCATACTTTTAAAATAAGAGGAGAATAAGCATGAGCATGTCAAATACATGGCGGGGGCAAAACAAAGAGAGCACGGGCCAAACTTGGCCCGCGGGCCCCAAATTGGGCGGCTTTGCACTAAACTATGTTTTAAGTTCTGCGTTTTGTGTGTTTAAACCTGGGAAAAGGAAACCGACTTAAGGCTAATATTGACTTTATCTGCTGGACAGCTTGATGAATAACATCTTTGTTGCACACACACACACACACACACACACGCACACACACACAGACAGACAGATACACGCACACAGACAGACAGACATACACAGACAAACACACGCACACAGACAAACACGCACACTCGCACACACACAGACAGACAGATACACGCACGCACGTACACATGCACACACACAGAAAAACACACGCAGACAAACACACGCACACACACACTTTGTGGGGGAAGTGACAGTTTTTTTAACACTGCTGCTAACTCCCATCATGGTCCCAACATTTTGCACTCCTGCATGTTTTGATTTAACATTAATGTTAGTTGAAGTCTGCGTGAGCGCATCCCTAACCCTTTTTGAGCATTTTTGTTTTTCTCCCCTCTCATCACAATTTGACGGTCTTCTCTCTCTCTCAGAAAATATAATTTATAGAACAATTTAAGGTCTAAAACAGGGGTTCTCAAAGACCAAGGTCTACATCCAGGCCAAACGGCAAGTCAATCCAGACCTCGTGTTATGAATACAAAACCTAATGAAATTAATTATTAATTAAACACATTTTCTATCAATCAATTTACTGTCAGTAACGATGAATATACAGCAGCGTTTAAACACGGTTTGTAGGGACGGGTTTTATTTTATGCGGTGTGAAAGATGTTCTGAATAAATAATGACATTTAACAGGATAAACAGGTTTACAACTGAAGTTATTTTTTTGTTATTACAGAGACAAAGTAGTTTTTACAGAATTCCACATACAAGAGAACTAGACTTGAATGTATGTGACTTACAAAGTTATAAGTAAGTTGATCAAATGTTTTGTTGTTGCCAATCGTTCTGGACCTCTGACCTTAAATAAAAATCAGATGCGGATCTTTTGAGCGATACGTTTTGAGAACCCCCTGATCTAAAAAGTCGAACATTTTGATTATTATGAGCTGCGAAAACACAAAATCATATTTGGTCTTCCCCTCGATTTAGCACAACAAAAACTGAACGAGGATTGTATTTATTGACTTCATTAAATGTGAAACATGTTGACACAGAAACATGTAACTGTACTGAACACGCGCACGCGCACACACACACACACACACACACACACACACACACACACATGTGAAGGTTCCTGTGTTACATTAGAGATGCATATTTCACACCCCAGCTGTTAAAATCATCAGAGCAAACCTCAACATCTGGCTGAGGGGACACATTTATTGGGGACACATGACTGCATCGCACACCCCCCTGAAATCCCCTCCCCCCCCACCTCTGGAAACACAGCTGTCAGGCTAATGGTTCCCAGGTGAACAGCCCCCCCCCCTCTCTTTGTTTACATTTTGCCTCTCTAACAGTCCTACTTTTTAGTTTTCAATAGATACATCATCGTCGCAAAAGACAAGTACAGATGCAAACTGAATTCATTTACACTCACGTAACTGTAATAGAGTAGTTTTTTTGTGTACTTTTACTTTTTAAAGTAGTTTTTCAAATCTGTACTTTTTACTTTTACTTATAGTATGGTCCCACAGCCCAATGTTCCCACATTTCTAAGAATTTTTTTTTCACTGAAAATTAGGCCCTATGTTCCCACAACATTGTTTATGGTTAGGGGTTAGGGGGATAAAATCTGATAAATTTTTTTGAAAAAGTAACTAATTTTTAAAAAAAAATCTTAGAAATGTTCGAACATAGGGCTGTGGGAACATAGGGCCTAATTTTCAGCTGTGGGACCATAGGGCTGTGGGACCATAGGGCTGTGGGACCATTGGGCTGTGGGAACATTGGGCTGCGGGAAGATAGGGCTGCGGGAAGATAGGGCTGCGGGAAGATAGGGCTGCGGGAAGATAGGGCTGTGGGAAGATAGGGCTGTGGGAACATGGGCACGCTCCTGATCAGACAGTGCTTTGGTATATGAAACACGTTGCAGTATTCAGGTCTTTCCGTTTAATCAATGTTGAGGTAACTTGAGGTAATTTCCACATTTGATGAACATAAGGGCAGATGTGGTTTTCCAGATAATAACGAGGCATGACGGAGCAGCTCCGTTATGGGATGAAATGGGTTTTTTTTTTTTTCGGGAGGGAACATTGAAGTGGTCACGGTGGCTGGAGCAGCAGTGGAAAATAAAAGCATGTGGGTACAAGCGAGGTGGCTGCGGTGCGATGATTTTTATTGGACGGACAGTAATGCGCTTGCCGTTTGGAAACGTCCTGCTCGTTGTGGTAATGATGCATGAGATGGGGAGAAGCATCGGCGGAGATTAGAGTGAATAACAAAAGCAGCTGAAAGGGAGCGAATGAGCTTTTGAATGGCTTCGTAATGGGATGGATCCAATTTAGTCGGAAAACCGGCGCCATGAATTGAAGAGGATTGTTCCATCGCAAAGGAATAAAAATAAATGACATCTGCTTGTACACATTGGCTGGTAGCACAAAGTCAAACCTAATTAGTTTTTTTTCACAACGCTGTTGTGGAGAACATTATTTGAAATAAGAGTGTAGGTGCTCTGAATGATGAGCCACATGCAAATTGCTTCTGTAAAGTGGAGACACTTGAGACATCTCGAATGAATCAAGAATAATTCCAGCATTAAATTCTCCATTCGCTTAATGTTCAAAGTGCTTCCACAACGCAGAGACCTTATTTCTTATTTCTATTACAACCCCGCCCAATAATTAAAACTGGGCTTTTTCCAGAGTTTTTGTTGCTTTTTATGGACGTTTTTGTCACATTTAAAAAAAAAAATTTGACTTTTTTTTTTAACATTTTTGTCGCATTTTTCAAGGTTATTTTGGACAATTTATTTCAACGTTTTCATCCCGTTTCAAGGGTTTTTTGGACAGTTTTTTCTGGAAGTTTTTGTTGCCTTTCTGGAGTTTTTTTTTCAAAGTTATTTTTTGCTTCTTTCTGAGTTTTTGTCGCCTTTTTTGAGGTTTTTTTGAAAGTATTTTTCGCCTTTTGAGACTGTTTTTTTCGAGTATTTTTCCGACAATTTTTTCGAGGTTTTGGAAGCTTTTTTTCAATACATGCAGACATGTAGAGAGTTGAAGATCTCAAGTCCCCCCAATGTTGAAGTTAAGCACCAACAAAAGAATTCGTAACAAAATATGAAGGTAATTTATGGATAATGTAAAGAGACAAAACAACTAACTGTTTTACATGCTCAAATTGCCCATTCACAACCCACTAAGGTAGCTGAAACCGCAAGAAACACGCATGCAGAATGTTCCGGGACTTTAGAGAAGGGGCGCACTGGTCGTCCGCTTCTCATTTGCATAAAGTTGAATCCAGGCCACTTTATGCAAATCAGGGGCATCCAGCTCGATTCGCCACCTCTGAAAAACTCCTGAAATTTTTTAAGACTGTTGATCTAAAATTAAGACATATTTAGCATCTCAACGTGTTCTCATGAACAGGTCCTTATGATGTAGTACGAAAATGTAGGCACAGCAATACGTACGATATCCTATGAAACTTGGCGACCTCAGGCTGACGCCGGCTACAGTGGCCAGCTACAGAGCTCCGTGACGCCGAGCGGAAGTTGCTAGCTATGTTTAGCCGCCACAGAGCTCCGTGACGTTGGCTGCAGAGCTCCGTGACGCCGAGCGGAAGTTGCTAGCTATGGTTAGCTGCCACAGAGCTCCGTGACGTTGGCTGCAGAGCTCCATGACGTTGGCTACAGAGCTCCGTGACGTTGGCTACAGAGCTCCGTGACGTTGGCTACAGAGCTCCGTGACGTTGGCTACAGAGCTCCGTGACGTTGGCTACAGAGCTCCGTGTTGCTTGCTATGTTTAGCTGCCACAGAGCTCTGTGATGTTTCAGTTTAAATAACCAATTTGCTGCGTTTTGTTGAGGCTGAATGTTGCCCTGTTATATAGGCTACACGAGCGAGGAGGGGAGACAATTAAGTTGTTTTTCTTAAGTTTTTGGCAGCTGTGCCGGTGCAACTGTTTCCCTCGGGATTGCATGTTTTTGTCACTTCTTCTGTTCGCTCGGACAGCTTTCGCACAGAAATGTCCACAGTTCTACAGTTTTTCATTAGTTGTGAATAAAATTCACTAAAATGATCCCAACACGAGGTGATTGCTTGAGTTTTCTTATACCACCATGGTGCGGTCTTTTATTGAATCCGTTTCAGTGGGAAACACGTCAGTTTGTTTTGTGCTTTGCAACACAAAACCCCAGTCAAAAAAGGAGCGTTTTTAGAGTTTTAGCTTCTTTTTTCAATTACTACAGACCTGCCAAAGGCAAAACCTGCTTAAAATCACTGTATCATCAAATCACTGGAGTTGGATTGCAGGTTCAATCTCCTGCAGATGACCTGTGATGAGTTTCTTCTACAGGGCAGGAAAAGATCAGACTTAATTCGTCTTTTAAAAGCCCCGGGAACAGATTATGGCTGATTTACACGCTCTTGCTGCCAGACACTCACTGCCTTCTTTTCCACTCACTTTCTTACTCTTTGTCTCTCAGTAAAACCAGTTTTCATATTGCTGTGACAATAATATTCCACCTCAACCTTAACACAGAACATCTTCTTCTGTCTTTTTCATCACTGCAGCAGATAAGATGCCCGGCCCGTTGTCCATAAAAAAAAAATAAAAGATTTCCACAACATCAATCAGTCTGATCTTTCCACTGTTGCCAGAATTAGATTCCTTGTTGTTTATTTCCAGCAGGAAATGTCAGATTGTCAGCAGCTTTGAGGAGGTCCAGGCCAAGGATTAAACTGTCCCAGTTAGCGTCACGCTGCGAAGAAAAAAAACTTACATTTCACCCACTGGAGTTCTGCAGTTTAACTTAAGGCATTTAATGACTAAAAAGTATTCCGTCCTCATCAAACGGTCCATTGTTAAACTCGGCAGATAGAGTCCAGTAAAGACCTGGAGGCCGGACTGGTTTCTCACTCTTTACTGGTAAAACTGAAACAGGAAAGTAAATCCGAAAGATTAAGGGTCTGGCATTGAGTAATGAAAATGGCCCAACTCGAGGGGCGGCACCAAGCCTGCATTTGAAAATCTCACTGCACGCAATTGGATAACACTACGACCAATCACAACAATACACGGGGTGACGTATCCAGAGCCCCATACGCTTAGCTACCAGCAGAGCTAACTGGTAGATTAAACTCTTAGCTACCAGAGGAGCTAACTGGTAGATTAAACTCTTAGCTACCAGCGGAGCTAACTGGTAGATTAAACTCTTAGCTACCAGAGGAGCTAACTGGTAGATTAAACTCTTAGCTACCAGAGGAGCTAACTGGTAGATTAAACTCTTAGCTACCAGAGGCGCTAACTGGTAGCTTAAACAGCAAAAACGTCCTTCTTGCAAAGGACCGATTGGAGCGCCGTCTTCTGTTCCTCTTTTAGATAAAAAAGCCAAGTCTAACTCGTTCATTGTAGTGGCCAAAGCCGTTTCAAACAACTGGTGTTCATCCGTAGCCATCTTGCAATGTTTACTAATGACCAGTGATGGGAATAACTGTGTTATAAATAACGGCGTTACTAATGGCGTTACTTTTTTCAGTAACGAGTAATCTAATTGATTACTCTTCCCATCTTAATAATGCCGTTACCGTTACTGCCAAAAAATGCAGCGCGTTACTATATTTGAAGGTTTTTTTTTTTCATCAGACCAATTAGATCTCTGAGCTGACAGGCAAATGCTTTTTCTTACTGTTCTTCCTTGGTTAGTGGGCAGTGCACGAGACAAGCGCATAAATGCTGATGATTGGCTGAGGTTGAATAAAATTTCATGGTAAGCCAATCAGAGGTAGAGTTGGGCGGGTGTTCGAAAGCACGCATAGTCGGACACACAACGAACGACACAAGCGAGTCAGTCAATGAGAGACGAGGTATGGCGAGCCCAAATAATCCAAAAGTAGCCTTCTCTAAATGGAAGTATAGCCATTACTTTTCCCTCCAAGAAATTAAAGGAATGAATGTAATCGTGAAATGCACATTATGCCCTGGGCAAAAGTGCTTATTCATGTCGGCGTCAAGTAATTCAAACATCTATTGTGTTATTTGTATCGATCCACTATATAAACATAATATCTACATACATGGCATTTGATTGGAGGCTAGTCTCACTTTGTCCCACAGCAACATTAAAATAGTTTAGATTTGTGTACATTGTTTCTGTTAATAATGTATTGTATTAAGTGTCCATTTCATGATAATATTCAGATTTATCATAAATAATTGAACATGCACATGTATTTTAACTTCTGTTAAAGAGGGGTGGAGGTGGGGTCACATTTGAGCATTTAAAAATGTACTTGAAAGTAACGCAATAGTTACTTTCTGAAGTAACAAGTTACTTTTATCATTTGTAACTGAGTAACTAATTTAGTTACTTTTTGGAAGAAGTAACTAGTAACTGTAACTAATTACATTTTCAAAGTAACTTGCCCAACACTGGTAATGACTTGGACGTCGCAGCGCTGTCGACATCTGTTTAGCTCACCTCAGGCCCGCCTATATCAGATACACCGATGTGATTGGTGCAGCTCGGCTACAAGGGCATTGTTAATGAGCATCATTACTGAATGCCAGAGTGAATCGCTGAGCAAATTCAAATTGTGCTCTTACGAGAACTCTGGATTTCCACGGTACTGGAACAGAGCAATAAGGTAGAAAACATTACAACCGTACATTTAAATGTTGCCATTTTTACATAATCAGGGTTCCCACGGTATATCAGGGTTCAAGTGCCGGATGTCAGGCAATTATCCTGGAAATGTACATTACTTCCGTTGATCCAGACCAGTGGTACTCATTGCGCGGTTCGCCAAGCTTTCATTTCTGGCTCGCATGGCAGTAAATAATACGGTGATACGATCATGCAGTCAATACAGATATTTCATAAAAAACATAAAAAACAAGCAGGGCAATAACATAACCTTAAGTCTGCTCTCTTAATAAACATTAATATTTTTTTTTAAAAATGACCTAAAACAGCGGCATTACAAGACGGAAACATAGTCTAGAAAATATATTTAAACTTGCTCTGCCCTTCGGTCCAGAACACTGTCTCACTGTGGAGTTGCTAGTTTGGGATTTGGGTCTTTCCAGCTTAGATACACAATGGGCTAATGTAGAAAAAAATTGCATAATTGTATGTTCGGGGATGACAGATTGATAAGCAGACATGCTATAGAGCTCAACAGTCCCGCCCACAGCGGGTTCCAGAAGTAAAAATGCAATGCAATTTCTCCATTGACAATTGGAATATTAGCCATAAAATCGGAACCGTCAAAGGTAGACTTAAAACCAGCTACGACATGACTAAGCGATTGTATATGTTCATAAAGACGGTGATTGCAGTCAGGTACGAAGCACTGCACCATGTTGCTAACGTTAACCGCTTTCACACACACACAACATAAAATACATGATAAATATAAAATTCAATACACTATACCTATACAAAACACTATTATTTACACGATTACTACTGAAAGAACTGCTATTATCGGTACATTCACTATGTTTGGAGGAAAAAGTATGCAAGGCTGTCGTCGGATTGGAAGTTGTTCAAGAGGCTCTTTCGCGGTTGTGTCTTTCACTATATTATTCAGTGGTGCGCGGTGGTTTATGGGATGAGTAGTTCCTTCGCTCGATAATGAAAATATGCACACAGTCTTGTACCTTTGACTTTTTTGGGATTTGGATGGCAGACGGCGCTGTCCCCATTTATGCAGGAATTTAACAGGACCTATATACAACACATTAGGGCTCCTGCACTCTGCCTGTGTGGCGTGAACATGGCGTTTCTGTTGCGTGTCAGTTGCGTGGCGGCTGCGTGGATTTTTCGATGTCTTTGCACACCAGAAACCTGTCTGACGCAGCGCTGCTGCTGCTAGCCTTGTCTGTACACATGGATGTTCCCCAGTGATAAAATGAAATATTAGCGTGTTCTTCAACTTTATTTTGTCAATATTTTTGTGTTTTGTACATTTGTTTGCACATATTTCGATATATATATTTTTATCTTTCAATTCCCTTTCCTGAGATAACAAAGTCCATAGTGCAGTATTTGAAAATCGATAACTATTTATTGTTATTTTTAAAAAAATTACATTTATATCTGCATTTATGTCAAAACCTAGAGACTTTCAAACATCAAGATGTCATTTATTAATATGTATTTGTGTCAAAATGACATATAAACATCTTTTCCTATTCTATTTTGCCTCAAACGATTCCAACACGCTTGCGTCTCGCGTGAAAAATAGGCATTTGTTCTATTTCTAGCATGCACGCGTTTTCGGCGCGGCTCGAGTAGCGCCT
>NC_050188.1:12923053-13068053 GCF_008315115.2 Sander lucioperca | reverse complement strand
TGACGCGAGTGAGAATGTGTTGGCGACCGATGGCATCACAGTGGGCACCTCTGTGGGCTCACGTACATACAGGGGGAGTGCATTAAATGTAATAAAATGGTACTTACTCCAGATCTAGCTCACCTTTCTGCTGGTGACGTCCTACCGCTCCACCGTTGAGAGTGTGCTGGCGGACGGCATCACCGCGTGCTCTGCTGGCTGCACGGCGGCCCGGAAAGAAAAAGCTGCAGAGGGCGATACGGTCAGCAGAGAGTTCAATTTCAAGTTTTCAATCTGCCGGCCGCTCGCGGCTGGAATGCTCTGCAAAAGATTTTCAAACTGGACAAACTAAATTTCTATCATTTCATCCTTCAAAACAGTCATATCATTCATGCTCACTGATATATGCAGTTGCTTCTTGTAGAAATATTTCTATATTCTAGATACGTTATTCTCATTATTAAAGTTGTATCCCCTGTATAATGTATAGACTCGGGACATTTAGTTAGCCTAAACTTTGATTACCTTATAAATCCAGGAATTAGTTTTTCTGTACCAGTCGGTGAGGTGGTACGGGAGGGGGTGGCTCTTGTTGTTTGTATGAGAGCTGGAACATCTGCCCGGAGACTGGAGGGAGAGGGAAAGATTAGGATTTTGGATAGACGGAGTTCATAATCTGACATAGACTCTGCTGAATTGAACTCTGTATACATTTGTCTGCAGTTAGGGAAACTTAGTGTCATTCTTGTGAACCTACAATTAGTATCTGTAGCATCTGTAAACTTAAGATGTTGGACTTCAGTAAACTTTCTTGGCTTTAAATCGATCGTCTCAGTTTGGATCCCTGAGTTCTGGTGTCATTAGTCTCATTAAACTAACACGAGGGAGTTAGAGAGTATAGATAACTGAAGTCAGATCTTCCCCTGGCCTTCGGGCCAGTATTTTTCCCTGAACTTAATTCATTCTCCACATCATAATTTTCCAGCAAAATATTTGTACGGTTTCTCCCTCTCTTACTCTCACCCTTGTACTTCTGTGTTCCTCTCAGTTTATGTGTTTACTGCTGTCTGTGTTGTCTTTCAAAATTGTATTTTATGTCATTTTAAACTGTATATATTTCTAATGGATTTGATCTTCTAGCCCTCTTTCCCATTCCCTAAGTGGCTTTGCCACTTCTCAGGCCGCTATTGTAAATAAGAACCTATTCTTAATGACTTGCCTGTAAAAATAAAAGTGAAATTTTATTTATTTATTTATTTATTTATTTATATTAGTGCTGTCAGTTAAACGCCTTATTAACGGCATTAACGCAAACCCATTTTAACGGCGTAAATTTTTTTATCGCGAGATTAACGTTCTTTTTGGCCTAGCAAACTTTGTAGTTTTTTTCACATGCTGTTGCAACAACTAGTAACGTTAGAAAAACTACAACACCGCACCGGATCTAGCTAGACCGGAAACAAAAACAGGCACACACTTGTTTGGGCTTGTGAGCCGGCCAAAGAGTAGTAGGCTAACGTTACGTTTTGAGTGGATGGGGAGCATGAGACGCCAAAATGGATGTACAGTTTACTTTTAAAAAGTTGCCAAATGGTTCCATTGACAAGACCAAAGTGATCTGTGTGTTTGGTTGTTGTGAACTGAACTATCATCGCAGCACATCCAGTCTGAAATACCACTTGATGGCCGAGCACGCGGCTGACGGCCGAGCACGCGGCTGAGGGCCGAGCACGCGGCTGAGGGCCGAGCACGCGGCTGAGGGCCGAGCACGCGGCTGACGGCCGAGCACGCGGCTGACGGCCGAGCACGCGGCTGACGGCCAAGCGGCCAAGCACACGGCTGACGGCCAAGCACAATGCCAATTCTCCGCCCCCTCGTCAAAGCCAGGCGACAAAAGCACAAAGCAAGCCGATCCACTTTTCCATGTTGATAAGAGCATTAAAATGAGAAAAAAATAATGGGACAAAAAGAAATCAAGGGACATTTAGAATAGATAAAAATGTGCGATTAATTGCGAGTTAACTATGACATTAATACGATTAATCGTGATTAAATATTTTAATCGTTTGACAGCACTAATTCATATAGCACCTTTAAAAACAACCATAGTTGAAGTCAAAGTGCTTAACAAGCTCAAAAAATCCAAATGGATGATATACAGAAACAATACACAATAGAAAATAACCAACAGTAGAAAAAGGTGTTTCCCCTACCACCGTTTTGGGGGGGGCGCGTCCGTAACCTTCCTCTTCCTTTGTGTTGGCGTTCTAACCTCCGGCTGATTTCTGAGGACTATGGTTAACTGCTCCTCAGATCTCTGCAGGGTAAATCCAGACAGCTAGCTAGACTATCTGTCCAATCTGAGTTTTCTGTTGCACGACTAAAACAACTTTTGAACGTACACACGTTCCACCAAAACAAGTTCCTTCCAGAGGCTATTTTGCAGAGGCACCATGGCTCCATCCGGCGCTTAGCACCGCCCAAGACGATTGTGATTGGTTTAAAGACATGCCAACGTTGTTCTCCCATCCAGGAATGCTGTGTGGACTAGCCAGACCTTCCTCCGCAGCGCTGTGGAAGGAGTACTTATATAAAAAGGGTTAGACTGATAATTTAAATAATAAAACCGACAGAAACACTGCAAGCGGATTAACAACTTCCATAAAAAAACAACAGAAGCGAGCGTTAGTTTATTATAATATCTTTATCAAACGCGTCGTTTTTCCTACAAACAAAAGGCTTGAAAAAAAAGTTTGAATGAGTCGTGTCATTTCATCAGGGAGGATGGAATTAGAAAGATGTATTTACAGATTTAAATAAAAAACAAAACGACAACAACAGAGACGTATTTACATGCATGCTGTTGGAAAAAAAATCATTTTCTGAAAAAGGTCTGATAGTAAAAAACCAAACATGAAACAAGTGAATATATCTGACATCTGGACTCTGATCGGGTCGGTGGTTCTTAACTGGATACACATTCTGCCTCGACCAATCAAACGCCACGATGGCATTTTCTTTTTTTTTTTTTTTTTAATTGGTTTTCTGTCTAACACAAAGAACAGAGCTGAAACTCCAGTTCACACAATTACGGTTTTGTCTTCCAGTCGACCGTGCAACTTTTCGTTTTTTCTCGGTTGAAATTTAAAATTACAACTCTCTGTTCAATGTTTCAGTCTTCTTTTTTGACACTTTTGTCGCTCTTCCCGAAATTCTTCTCACTTTTTCCGACGTTTATGAAGCTTTTTCTGACGTTTTTGAAGCATTTGCCGACATTCTTGAAGCTTTTTTTTTTTCACTTTTTCCGAGGTTTTTGTCGATTATTTTGACATGTTTTGTCACTTTTTTCAAAGTTTTTATAAAAAAAAAATAATAAATTCAAATGCTAGAAAATTGAAAACACCCAAATTCAATGAAAGTAATGGACAGATCATTTATTTTACTTACTGAGCGTTGTATTGAACATCCACTTTATTTCTTTTTGACAATTTGGTTGAAAGAAACCCAAATTTCTGATATAGAAACTTTTTGAAAATGGGCTCAAATTTGACCCGACAGATTAAAAAATTTAAAAAAAATCACGAAATCTCTCATCCAGGAACAACTGCCAACTTTGACTACTTTAATTGTACTTTATTTTATTATTTTTACGGGGACAATGCATAAATGATTAGTACCTTCACTGATTAGTATATCAACCGAAAATTAATATGCACCTATTTGGATATTTTGGTCATTGTTCCAAATTATTTTTTAAAGCAAAAAAGCAGAAAAATGTTGTTTTTTTGCTCAAAAGTACTTTGTTTTTTGTTGGTTTTCGGCTTTGTCTTTTCAATATCAAAATGTCAATTTGTGGGCGCCTGGGTAGCTCACGTGGTAGAGCGGGCGCCCTTATGCAGAGGCTCAGTCCTCAACGCAGGGTTCGAGTCCGACCTGCGGCCATTTACTGCATGTCTTCCCACCCTCTCTCTACCCTCTTTCCTGTCTATTAAAGGCTAAAATGTCCCAAAAATTATTTAAAAAAATAAAATAATAAATGTCAATTTAAATATTTGTACAACAAATAATTTGATTCATCGAGAAAATAACCTAAAATACGACAATAATAAAAATGAAAATCTTTTTAGGGCTGCACAATATAGATCGCCATCGCGATATCAACTGGCACAATTAACACATCGTAAAAGGCTGGGACACGCACTTTTTTGTGTTCGTTTAAAGAAAATATCAGTCGAAAACGGCACATTAAAATGTAACTGTCACTTTCTTTAGTGGTGCATTTTGTATAAATTCAATGTTCAATAGAAGAAAGTTGGGAATGATTTCCTTTCATTTGATTTAAATCCAACAAGCAGTTGGTTGTATTTTAGCCGAATACTGAAAGCAAGTATCACAAGTAATATATCATTATTGCGACATTCAACAACGTTAACGCATATTTTCTAGGGCTGCACAATATATCGCTTTTTTATCGTTATCGCAATATCCCGTCCGTCCGTCCGTCCGTCCGTCCGTCGAGAACCACCAGCCAGATGAGAGATATTACCATTATTGCCCAAAACATTTGCATACAATCTTTGTTTTTCTTTTTAAAACAAGAACCGTGGCATTTGATAAGAACATGACGTTTCAAAAAGCAACATTTAACTTCATATGCACTTTTCTTTTTTCATCTTTGCATTTCTTTACACAAAAAAGTAACAAATTCAATCAATCTGTATAAAAAAAATGACAAAAAACAAAAAGCATATATATATATATATATATATAAACTTTTGTTTTAAAAAAGGAGGAGCAGCGTGCGGTGCAGTGCAGCGGGCTGGAGGACAAACATCTTCACAGACAAAACATAAAAAAAGGAAACCAGAGCCGAAGAGAAAGAGTGGGAACGTTAGCAGGAGTTAAAGTGATAGCTCGGCATTTTTCAAGTTTGCACTTCTTCGCTTTCTTGCTGAGAGTTAGATGTTCAGATAGACACCGAACTCGCGTCTGTACGCCGCTCAATATGCTGGTTAGCTTAGCTTAGCATAAAGACTGGAAACGGAGGGGAACTCTGGTTAAAAGGGTAACATGAATCCACCTACCAGCAGCTCTAAAGCTGATTAACATGTTATATCTTGTCTGTTTTAATCTGTACAAATATCCAAAAGCAAAAACTACAAATTACGGAGGAGTTACGAGTCGGACTGTCTCAAAAGGGATAGTTCAGATGTGTTGAAGTGTGGTTGTTAGGGGTGTGCAAAAAAAAAAAAAAAAAAATAATCGATTCACATTCGTATCGCGATTCAAGCTCTACCGATTCAAAATCGATTCATAGAATTCCAAAAATCGATAGATATAAAATTGTATTTCTACTGTAATCACATGGGAAAAGTAACTACATTTACATGCTGTGAATCGTTTTTACATCGAAAATTGATTTTGAATCGAATCTTGAGCCTAAAAATCAATATCGAATCGTGACATTTTCTGAATCATGCACCCCTAGTGGTTGTATGAGGTTTTTCTCCACAGGACGAATTTTAGACACCTAAAAACATCCGTTAGTTTAAACGGAGATTAGTTCTTCTACTGGAGCTAAAACCACTTGTGTGCACGGAGATCGCGTTTGGCTCAAAACTCTGCTTAAAAACCAAAACGTAGCGATGTAAATGTAGCCGAAGTGGGCGCCATATTTAGAGTATTTCCAGCGCTTTACCTTTGCTGTCAGATGGCCCTTTACGACGGGGAACTGAAGCCGTCATGATCTCCGCTCTCTTCAAAGCCACCAGACTCCTTTGACAAAAACAGTAATTTTACCTCGCAGAAGACGGGAGTTGCTGCTCCACCGCTGGCTCCGTCGCTTAGTTTGTTTGTGTCACTGTGTGACTCCGTTGTTTGAAAAGGTTAGATCGGAGGCTGTGTTTAGACGCAAGCGATCTGAAGAGAAAACGCAAAAGTGGCGTTGCGTTCTCACTTTTTATTCCACGTTTAGATGAGCGTTTTGGGGGGGAAATCTGAGTGCATATGGTGAAGCAAAAGTGTGTGCAATTCGATGTAGTATGCACACCAGGCGGCTAGGTGGTAGTGTGAAGCACTGTCACACAACACCACCAAGTCCGCGCGCCTGCGTAGAACCTTCCTTCTACTTCTCTCCCTCTCCTCTCCCTAGTACCGCGAAGCGAACAACAAAAGCTGACAATTTGGTCTGGACAGACGAGGAGGTGGAGTTATTGCTCCACACACCCACACCCTTTTAAGATTTCCACTCTGGAGGGTGGTTTCACTTTTTTTGCGTTTTTAAGCCCCAAAAACGCCGTCTAAACGAAAGGCACATCTGATAAAATATTTTTACGTTTTCACTCGCGAGCGTATTCGTGTAAACAGGACCTAAAGTTACACAATGACACAAACTAAGCGACGGAGGCAGCAGTAGAGCAGCAACTCTCGCGTTCTGTGAGGTTAAATTACTGTTTTTGTCAAAGGGGTCTGGTGGGTTGGAAGAGAGCAGAGATTCACTGACAACAGAGAAGTAACTCATACAACCCCACTTCATACGTAAGACTCAAACTATCCCCTTTAACTGCCTGTAAAACTCAACAAAAACAAAACTAATTTCAAAAACATCCCACTTTTTTCTCCCCCTGAATCTTGATTTTCACGTTTTTTATTAGCAAACACAAACTACTCAGGTAGTTCTTTTGCTAAATGGAAAATATGTGTACCTCAAGTTTTCAATTCTTTGATTGTCAAACTTTTTTTTGTTTTATAGTTTTTACATTTTGCTGCGTTAAAAAAAAAAAAAAAAAAAAAAAAAAAAACTTAACGTAACTCTTAAAGGGCCACTCCAACAATGTAGTGTTGCATTTCCCATCAAGCCGAGGAAGTTAAAGAGACACTCGGTCTCGCGGCAGTTCGTGAAATGGTCACGTAAATTTTAATCTACTGATTCGTGTACACGGACACATGTATCTTGTTTATTTCGTGATGGTCAGCAACGTAATGGGAAGCATCTATATGGAGGTTGGGTTTAGGAAAAGAAGAACGGGGAAAAAGAAAAAAAGGTCACACGCGGGACACGATCCGCGGTCTCTGTGGGACGCGGGACAACAACGGTGGTGGAGATGGTGCAGTGGATATAACACATGGCTTTGGTGTGGGAGACCTGGGTTTGATTCCCACTGCGATACATCAACCAATGTGTCCCTGAGCAAGACACTTAACCCCTAGTTGCTCCAGAGGCGTCCAACCTCTGATATATAGCAATTTGTAAGTCGCTTTGGATAAAAGCGACAGCTAAATGACATGTAATGTAATGTAACAACAACGGAAGGGTTTAGGAAAAGAACAACGGGGAAAGTTGACGGCCGCGGTCTCTGGGGGACGCGCGACAACAACGGGTCGTGCTGTATTCCCATTGAAATACGTTATTTAAACTAACGTGCTGGCCACCACGGAAAAAAAAAAAACGAGATCAACGTGTCCGTGTACACGAATCAATAGATTAAATAACGTGACCATTTCACGAACTGCCGTGAGACTGGGTTGTAAAGAGACACAATTGTTGAAATGTCTCTTTAAAGTTTTTAGAGTCGAGGAGAAGATCCGATACACAAAACGTGAAAAAAAAAAAAACACACAACAAAGACAAGAAGGAAAACAGGTTTTTGTGTGTGAAACAAAGAAAATCTGAAACATTTTTGGTCGGAAGAAAAATAACAGGACGTGTTCAACGTTTGAGACATTTTTTACAAAGTAAAAAAAATTTATTGTGGCTTGTTTTGGCAGAAATTATGTTTTCTGGGATGGTTTATAAACTGTAATTAGAGAAGGAGATGTAACTCCCTACAAGTTCGTTCTGTGTATATTTCCGTAAATATATTGTATTATCAGGACAGAAGATCCTGAGCTCATACTATGAGCACAGAGTGAGAGAAAGTGGTTGGTCCACCGAACTGAACACAAGAATAAAAACGTAGCTTTTTCCCCCTCCTTCGAGCTTCATTATTCCACAAAATGTATGTATTATGTATTATTGTGTATTGTATTATTTAAATTTTTTTTTTCTTTTACTTTTTGTTGTCAACATATCAAAACGACAAAAAGAAATAAAAAAATTATAAAAAAAGGTGAGAAAACAGTATCTACATACAGCAGGAACACTGATATTTACAACTATTAAATAATCCCCATTCAAAACAAGAACATCTTTCTTTCACATATAAAAAAAATAAACATGAATAATAAATCTGACGG
This sequence comes from Sander lucioperca, assembly GCF_008315115.2. Classification (NCBI taxonomy): domain Eukaryota; kingdom Metazoa; phylum Chordata; class Actinopteri; order Perciformes; family Percidae; genus Sander; species Sander lucioperca. Next base: position 13,059,839 of record NC_050188.1, on the reverse strand, counting down.
ACGCCACATGAAGCCGGATCTTAGTGATCTTCTGAAGTGGTTGAGTTTAAAAAGCAAGACCCCTATCTCTATAATTACTAAGCTTCTTTTTGGGGAGGGTTTAGCCTATAGATTAGTTGACATTTTTGCAAATTGGTACCATTAAACCACGTGTCAAACTCAAGGCCAGTATTTATCCATCATACCCAGGATCGGGCATCAAGAACTGGTTCCAACTTGGAATCGTTTCAAAACCTACAGTTTCAATGGAATCATTTCTAAAGGCTGTGTTCACACTTGGTGTCTTTTTGACAAGAAAAAGTTGACTAGGGCACTTCTGTAGAAAAAAAAACAGAAGAACGAGAAGAGAAAGAGAGAGAGAGGTGCTAACGTTAGATAAACAAAGAGGTGGAGCGAGCTAGAAAAAGAACAGAGAGAGAGAGAGAGAGAGAGAGAGAGAGAGAGAGAGAAAGAGAGAGAGAGAGACAGAGACAGAGAGACACAGAAAGAGACAGAGAGACAGAAAGAGAGAGAGAGGAAGACAGAGAGAGACAGAAAGAGAGAGAGGAAGAGGGAGACAGAGAGAGACAGAAAGAAAGAGAGAGAGAGAGAGAGAGAGAGAGAGAGAGAGAGAGAGAGAGAGAGAGAGAGAGAGGGAGAGCGAGAGAGAGGAGAGAGAGAGAGAGAGAGAGAGAGATGCTAACGTTAGATAAAACAAAGTGAGTTCCCTGTACACGGAGCACCCGGTCATATCGTATAACTCGCTGTGCTCCGCCTCCATTTGTTCTTGTTGTTATGGAAACGACAGGTCTGGCTACTCCGCTTGTCATTGGTCGGCTGTCAAAAAAGCGCTTGACGTAGGGCGTTTTTTTTTTTCAGAAAAGTTGAACTTTTTTTCAACTTCAAAAAGACGCTCCGAGCTGCAGAAAAGAAGTCGGCGGTGGCGTTTAAAAAAGCGCTGAGGACTTTTTTGAAAACACAGTTCACTCCACAGGATTATAACGTAGAACAGACGCTGGCAGCTTCAAGGAAGACGCCAAGTGTGAACACAGCCTTAATTGGAATTGGAATAGTTTGGAAAATTTGGTACGAATCCAATCATCTGTTCCAAATTTAAGTTTTGGAGTCTGTAGCGACCGCCGTACTTCCAGCAGGCGTTTGTTGTGTTGGAGCCACGGAGCACAGTAAGCGGCGCTCTAAAGTGTGGCTTTATTTTACGGTGAAAAACTTTTATTCACCATTGAATCAAAATGAAATGTTCCTCTAATCTGTGACACGTTTCAACTCCACCCCTCCAAAGAATCGAGAAACGATGCCCAACCTTGGTTCTACCTCCTCTCGTTCCTCCAGACCCGGTAGATACATTTCCTTAAGTCCCGGCTTTGTGCAGCAGCCGTCAGTGCTGACGTCGAGCATCCCGACGACATGTTTCCTGTTCTACCTGAAGTCTAAAAACAACCGAGAGTCACAACTACACAAATATACAAACACAAACTCCACAGAAAGCTCGGCTGCGAGCCGGACCGTCGGTGGAGGCTGGGTCCGTCCTGCCGGAGCTGCACAGTCATGAATTAAGCTTCCATTATTAATTAACCTGCCAACTGCTGATCAAAAGACTTCTCTCCCAGATGTTGAAATGTTGAAATGCAGAAAAAAAAAATACTGATCTGAATGTCTAGAAAACCTTTTTAAGAGTAACTCACAGTCAGTCTGTATATACAGATGGGTGACGCGTCTAGGCATGCGCCGGTATGAGATTCTGACGGTATGATAACCTTAAAAGATATATCATTGTTTCACGGTATTGTAACTGCAGCTTGTCTGGGTAAAAAAAAAACTTTTTTCCATTGAACACAATGTATTTGATTTTTTAACATACTGCACACTGGCAGAGAGATGGATTTCTAAACTGCACTTTATGTCCTTGTCGACTTTTTAGGAAATTTTAGGGGTTTTAAAACCTTGACTTTTTGAAACCACAGTATACCTTGAAACCGGTAACCGGCCCATGCCTGGACGCGTCTCCCATTTCCTCCCGCTGTACAAAAGTGGAGCCAAAACATCCCGGATACATGCGCTTGCCATCTTGTAATTTTGGAACCAGAATCTGTGCGGTGTAGTGATTGGGCGCTGGAGCCGCAGTATCAAAGTCCCGCCCATATACCCGGGCCCGACCAATCACGAGTCAATCCCAGCTGTCAGTCACGAAGTTTCCCCCGTGTTTTTATAGCATCAAATACTAATAAAAACCAAACTGATCAGACAAATGAACACTTGAACAAACATCAGCGAGATCATGGAAATGACAGAAATCATCTTTGGGAGAAATGTATTTGACGTGTAGATTTTTTTTTTGTCCCATCGGCCACCAGATGTTCTGGCTTCACTTACACAGTCTATGCTTTAAAAAACGGTGCAGCTCCGCAGCGCCACCTGTCAGGCCGAACCAGTTTCCACATGCTGAGCGCCGAGACGGGCGGTGACAGATTGTCACGGAGCTTAAAAACTCAAACAAACCAACAAACCGTGCTCCGAGAGGACGAAAAAAATCACTTGAGCACCGACGGAAACCGCTGTGACAGCTTCCGGTCCTCCACGCTTTCATTCAAACTGTACACTTTTCACAATTAAATATTAAAACGCAGTATTATTTCTTAGTGCGCTGTGCTGCCGGCTCCGCATCCAACGTTATATTCTTATATATTAGGACATTATCTTCTATAGAAGCTTTTTTTTTAAGTTTTCAACCCCAGAATCGGAACGAGGAGGTTGAGTTTAGTGACGGTAACAACTTGAATTACTAATTCAAATCCTTTTATGAGTGCTTGTGGAGTTTTTCTTGAATTTTCGGGTTTCCGGAAAACTTTTCCAGACAGAAAAGATGTGTATTTGTTACCTGTCGGCGGGATGATGAAGATATGTTTTTTTAAAAAGATGTCTGTCCCAAGGTTTGAATGTTTCCTTTAACCATCAAACTAATCTTCCCGTTTCCCTTCTTGCCTCATCAGACCCCTTCTGATTGGCTGATTAAATATTCCGCTGTCCGTTGGCGGGCGGGCAAAGGTTGACCCGAAGAGGAAGAAGAAGACGGAGAGGAGGGCGAGGGGTGATGGTGGTGGTGGCGCCCTCGCAGCGAGGTGTGGTTCCCGTGGTGATGGTGGTTGTGGTGGGAGGAGGGGGGCGGGGGAGGCGGGTCGCGGAGAGACGGCGGGACGGCCGAGGACTTGATGGGGACGATGCGGGTGTCCATGACCTCGCAGTCGACCTGCATCATCATCTCGTAACCCTGAGAGGAGTTATAGAGACTCTCTGAGGGAGGGAGGGAAAGGAGGGAAGACAGGTGAGGAGGGAGGGAGGGAGGGAGGGAGGGAGGGAGAAAATGAGGGAGGACAGGAGGGAGGACAGGTGAGGAGGGAGGGAGGGAGGAAATGAGGGAGGGAGGACAGGAGAAAAAGAGGGAAGACAGGTGAGGAGGGAGGGAGGGAGGAGGGGAGGGAGAAAATGAGAGAGGACAGGAGGGAGAGAGGAAAGGAGGGAGGAAGGGAGGAAAGGAGGGAAGACGGGTGAGGAGGGAGGGAGGACGAGAGGGAGAAAATGAGGGAGGGCAGGAGGGAAGGAGGGAGGACGGGTGAGGAGGGACGGGACGGAGATAATGAGGGAGGATAGGAGGGAAGGAGGGAGGACGGGTGAGGAGGGAGGGAGGACGGGAGGGAAGGAGGGAGGGACGACAGGAGGGAGGACGGGTGAGGAGGGAGGGAGGATGGGAGGGAGAAAATGAGGGAGGACAGGAGGGAAGGAGGGAGGACGGGTGAGGAGGGAGGGAGAGAAGGAGGGAGGACGGGTGAGGAGGGAGGACGGGAGGGAAGGAGGGAGGGAGAAAATGAGGGTGGACAGGAGGGAAGGAGAGAGGACGGGTGAGGAGGGAGGGAGTGAAGGAGGGAGTGATGGGGTTGAGAGGGCAGGAAGAGGAGGGGGTAAGGAGGAAGAGAGGAAGAAAGAAAAGGAGACAAATTTAACATAAATAGACTTAAACAAGTACAACATAGCTTTCAGCGTTTGGGATCATTCAGACTAAAAACAGGGATCAGGCGATTTGTCGCAGGGTTGTGCCACTGACACGGCCCATGTGGGGGACGTCCTGTTAGGCACCGAAATCCGCGTTGCTATTCGGTCCGGTAGATAACGGTCGTTAAGGCACCAGTGCCGTATTAGCACTGGGTCTCGGACCCCCCAAATTAATCAAATTAAAAAGTCTTCGGGTCTACACAATTCACGTTGATGACATTTTTCCATTCAAAACGGCAATTTTCGCCGAAAAGCGACTAGTTTGCAGGTATGCACAACTGCAGTAGTTTGGTTGTTTGAGCTTGTGGCAGCAATAGAGGCAGTGGTGTTTCCTGTTTCCTGTACGGGACTCTCACACCGCCTCAAAACACACCAACAAGTCACTGCAGCGCGACGTGGGGTTGGGTTTCTCCAAAAGTTGACTCGGTCCCAACTGTTTGCCTCATGCCCGCTGCGTTTCTTCGCGTGTCTCCCCTATGGCAAACTCCGCAGAGGTTAGTTTTTTTTGGTGGCGATTTAGAAAAAATCTTAACGTTGATTTCTTTTAAATCACATCTCGGCCACAACACGGACACACAGAAGCGTCTCCTGGATAATCTAACCATTTATTTACATTCTGACCATCAGTTTGAATATTTGCAGTTTGCAGTTGGCTCTACTCACCGTTCACGGACATGGCCGGCATCACCAGAGACATTTTGGGCCGGCTGGTCTTATTGTGGCTGATGGCCGGTAACAAGAGGTGATCCTGTAGACAAAAATGAACTATGTATGTTCCATCCACTGACTGTTGCACATATTTAAATAAAATCCCCCTAACGGCTCATATACTGAAGAAAATTATAAACGCAGCACTTTTGTTTTTGCCCGCATTTTTCAAGCGCTGAACTCAAAGATTTAAGACTTTTTCTACGTACACAAAAGGCCTATTTCTCTCAAATATTGTTCACAATCTTCCTAAATCTGTGTTAGTGAGCACTTCTCCTTTGCCGAGATAATCCATCCACCTCACAGGTGTGGCATGTCAAGATGCTGATTGGACAGCAGGATTATTGCACGTAGGCGTAGCCTACATAAGTGGCTATGGCGCGAGTAGCGACTAGAGTCACAGTGAGAGAAGGGGGTGTCTCACTGCGTGTCCATCACTGCTCATGCACACGTATTCTCCCTTGTGGGAGGGGCTTAGGAGACTGTTTTGAGCTTTAGTGGAAAGGGGGGGAGGGACTCGGAAGTTGTCGATGTCCTGGATCTTCGCAATCCTACCTACGGCACCTTTAATGCAGAAGCATGAATTGGCCTTAACGCCTGGTGTGTGTGTGTGTGTGTGTGTGTGTGTGTGTGTGTGTGTGTGTGTGTGTGTGTCGTACCCGTCTGAAGGAGACGACGTAGAACGTGTCCTCTCGGCGGTCGATGGCGTCCATGAAGTCGCTGTAGGTGACCTCAGGACCAGGAAGCACCTGCAGCTGACTGCAGACAGGAACAACGACAACAAGTTCAACGCCAATATTAAGTTTTACTAATTTATCCAACTGTCAGCTGTGGTTCTCGTTTCCATAGTTACCAAGTAATTATCAATAATTATATACATTTGTAGGGAGTAGGACCAGCAGGACCTTCCTACTATTTTTTGAACATGGACATCCTTCAACAGGTTACCCGCGGGATTCTCCAAGTTAAATTTAAGAGAGTTCTTTTAGACCCTTTTAATACCAGCGAGGATGAAATTGAATGCCAACTTCACGGCCATATAACGGAAATCAGCGTGGATTTAAAGCCAAGAAAAAGAAGCAACGTTACCTGAATTTAATGAAACCTTTTTGTGAAGTGTGTTTGTATGCTATAAAAGCACATTTAAAAACACGCAAAATATTTATTTACGAGGTTGCGGTTTATTTAATCCTACGAAAGGACAAGAAAAAATGTATGCGTTTTTAGAATATTACATTTAAGACTCATTTTTTTTCATATTTTTAGGACCCTGTTGAATCAGATACTGGAATTCTGAAAGATATACAGTATTTACTGAGGATTTTGTTTGTGTTGGTTTTCGTGCCTGTACTCAATGTACATTTTCTTATTTTTTTAACATGTTAAAGAAACTAAATAAATATATTTGTCCCGTTTCCAGTTTTCGGGTACACTTTACTTGAAGGTAGCTACATAAGAGTGACATGATACTGTCATGAACGTGTCGTAAATAGGGCAGTGGTGGCCTAAGGGTTAAGGAAGCTTGGGGGCTTGGGACCGGGAGGTCGCCGGTTCAATCCCCAGACCGGCAAAATAAAATCTGGGTCAGGAAAAGCGTCCCTCCCTCGTTACCACCACTGAGGTGCCCTTGAGCAAGGCCTTTAACCGCCAACCGCTCCAGTGGAGCTGCTCAGTGGCCAGCAGATCAGACTGTGGTCGTACTGGGCAGCTTCCAGGTATGAATGTGGAACTGTGTGAATGTGATCAGGTCGTCGTTGCAAATAAGAAATTATTCTCAAATCGACTTACCTGGATAAATAAAGGTAAAAAAAAAAGTTTTTGTCATGAAAAGTTATGATTAGGGTTAGGGTTAGGGTTCATGTGTCATGAACACATGACACTGTCATGTCACTCTTATGTAGATACCTTCAACGACAGTGTTCCCCAGTTTTCTTCTCTCCACACAGCTGACAGAAACCAGCCAGATTAGTTTCAGTGTAGATTTGTGGTTTCGGTTTCACTGAGCTTTGCATTTCTCTTGACACTCGGACTGAAACTCCTGTAACTCATTACAGGAGTGTGTAAGGAACTGCGTGCTGTACCTTTCTAAGGAGCGGTGAGCCTGAATCGGCAGATATCTGGAGAAGTTCGTCTTCCTCAGCTGAGCTTTCTGCAACAACAAAGTGACACGGAAACACGGTTAACGTGAACTTTAACAATCCGCGTTTCTTTTTTAAGGGACGCTAAATCAACAGCAACTGCATTCTGCCCATTTGGAACATACGACACAAAAACCTCCGACATTAAGGTTTCTCACAACATACGCAAAGGCAGTTTGACTTATAAAGTAACTATAAAAACAAGAAACTAATGGAATAAAAAAAACTGGTTTATAAAAACTAGGGCTGTCAGCATTGACGCGTTAATTGCGATGCGATTAAGGGTCGAGCATAATGCGTTAATTTTTATTTTTTTTATTTATTTATTTCTTAAATCGTATTAATCGCATGCCGCCATTTATTAATTTATTTTCACTTCACTCGGCTTTGCGTCGTGCCTAACAGGCTGCTATTTTGCCGTACTTCCTCGTAGCACATCCTGCTGCTGCAGGAATAGCAACGCGGATTTCGGTGCCTCATCCTGGTGCCACTGATATCTCTGCACTTCTCTCTGATGCTCTGAAACAGACGTTAACAGGAAATAGAAACATTGCTGCACGTGACGCTAGTTAACACTATACTCGACAGCAGCTAACGTTAGCCTACCGCTAGCTAGTAGCTGGATTAAACAGGGTTACAATGCTGACAGCTAACGCTGAACGGTGTAAAGTGTGTCTGTATTTCACTGTAGAGAATTCAACACCGGGATGTAACAGTCTGCAGCTGCTGTTGTCGGAAAAACACAGACGGTGCGTTCAATGAAACTGGTAATTTACAGCCTCGTGGTGCATTCAAAGTTGTTGTTAAATTCCAATGTGTGACTAGATTAAATATATAATAAACAAATACAAATCTTAAAATCAAGTTCATAAAGTAACTTTCTTTGCATTTATTTGATTCCCAATCCAGATCCACTGGTAAGAATGGCTTTCCATTGTTAATATGGACTTAAAAACTGTTCTGAAATGCAAAATAATAGAATTTCAATCATGTGATAAAACAGGCGATTAATCGCGATTAACTATAGAAATTCAGCGATTAATCGCGATTAACCATAGAAATTCAGCGATTAATCGCGATTAAGAAAATGTAATCGTTTGACAGCCCTATAAAAAACATAAAAACAGGCTTATGAAAAAAAAGAGGAAAAAAAGCAGCGTCAGCTTTAACAGGAAGAAGAGGAGGTCTACTGAACCTGGGCGATTTTGGCCTTCTTGGCGATTTTTGGTTTTCCTCCAGACTTCTTCCTGTCGATCTGGTGTCGGTGGACCCAACCCCTCAGCTCATCTGCCAGCCTGAAGTACATGTGGGGAGAGCCAGAAACACTAAACTGAGACAAAGGCAACGACGTGATCTTATTCGACAGCTCCCGGACTCCTCGCTTGAACCCGGAAGACGTTCTGTCCCTCCTTCATGAGGGCTGGGTGGGGCAAACGTTCAGCACTGCAGGCTTATGATTGACTTTTTAATGTGTAAACTCAACTAACGGATTCTTTTTTTTCCCTTTTCTCTCTTTCTTCACTCTTTGTTTTCTTCTTCCTTTCTTCGGTCGCTTTTTCATTTCATAGGCTGTATGTTGTCGTTTCGTTTATGTATTGTTTGATAATTGTAGGGAACCCGACATGCCGAGCCCCCTCGGGGGGGGTTTTCTGAGTTACCTTTGCAAGTCCTTTTTTAACCCTCCTGTTGTCCTCGGGTCCAATTTGACCTATTTTCAAAGTTTTTTTATATCAGAAATATGAGTTTCTTTCATCTAAATTGCCCAAACATAACTTGGATGCACATGTGCGTGGTCTGGAACCCAGACAACGTTCTTCGCAGGTAAAATTACTAATTACTACCAGTGAATTTTGGGTGTTTGATTCAATTTTATAGCATTTCAAAAAAATGCGTAAAAGGGTTTTAAAACAGTGTCCTGACTAACCTTTAACATATACCCGTCTGTGATCCACTTAACATCCTCTGATTTTAACTAGGAGTCAAAATAATTCATAATTTCAGCTTTTTTAAACTCAAAAATTAGGTATAATGTCATTTAAATTAGGTTTGCTGACCATGAATATAAAAAAAAAGTGTTGAAAAAGTGAAAAAATTGTTTAAAACAGCGTCAAAAGCATACTAAAATTTTGGAAAAAAGCACAAAATAAAAATCATTTTCAATTTAGACCCGGGAGGACAACAAGTTAATGGTCGACGGGAAGACAACAGGAGGGTTAACGTAACGTCTCTGAAATGTATTGTCGTCTGAAAAGTATGTGCTAAAATCAAAAATCAATCACCTGTCCTGTACAGACTGCAAGTTAGAAGTGTGTTAAAATACGTTTTCATATAAAGTCTTTGTTAATGTAAAAAAGAAGCAGGATTTGAAGGAGAATGAGATGAAGAAGGATCAGAGAAGTTGATGAAAGTTGTATTTTAACAGCTGGGGTGTTGGACTGACCTGAGAGACTCGGAGCGGTTGAACTGTCTGCAGTCCGAGGAGCTGAAGTATCGGTCGATGTCCTGCAGCACCAGATCCTTCATGTCACTGAACACATCGCTCAGGTTCCTACACACAGACACACACACAGACACACAGACACACACAGGCCAAAACAATCTTTTTTTGAAATATCCACCGGGTTTCCCCTATATTCATTCAGCGATGCATTGAGTATGTTTACATGCACACTAGTATTCCACTATTATTCCAAATATGACAATAATCCCAATTTGATACAGGTCATGTGAACAGCATATTCTGGTTGGATATTCCGAATGATATATTCCTTTATCCGAATTTAGCATTTTCTGATTAAGACGTGTGGGATATTCTGGTATTATTCATGTTTTAGAAGCATTCTTTGGACATGTGTACAGCGCATTCAGAATACGCGTCTCAATCGGGGTTTTTTAACCGCAGTTTTGGGACAGTTTACTACTTGTTGGCTACTGTACACAAACCAACCAGCCAACAGTTTGCAAGGCTGCGGTAGAGATGCATGGCCAAAAGAAAAAGAAGGAGAAACACAGCTACCTTTTAAACACTGCGAAAGACTTGGATATTAACAGGTATCAACATCGCAACGCCGACCTTTTTCCAAGAAGCTGGTTGAAGGAATGAAAGAGGATCCAACAAGTCCGCCACCGAAAACTCTGAAAAAATCCCATTTCGCACGGCTGCGTGTAAACGGGAAATTTAGTGGACTATTCACTTTCATTAGCCATGTAAACATCCTAGTCGGAATATCGTCTTTTTTTAGAAATAAGGGCAAAAACCGGAATAGTACGTGCATGTTAACGTAGTCACAGCTGTGAGTCCATGAACGTCTGTAGCAGAACAGTGGAGCGTCTGTTACCTAAACCACTGGTTCTCAAGCTTTTTTCAATAATGTTCCCCCTTTGAACAGTTTTTTTTAAGCCATGTACCCCCTAACCAGCGCAAATCATTTTTGTCTCTGGGGTTTTGCCGCGGATCATGTGTAGGTGGGCTTTGGGATGAGTAGAGTATTTATTATCTGCAAGGAAATATACAGTAAAGTACACGCCGCCTTTGGAGGATGTAATGCTTTCAATTCCAGCAGAAAACCGCACGGTGTTCCACACGTGGAGGCGGTTAAAGATGTCGGAGAACCCGTTCTGTTAGAAATCAAGTTTGTCAGCATTTCTCTCTTAACGGTTGTAGAGTAGATGATTATCTGCCGAGTGAATAAGTCTGTGCAGTAAAACTTGTTTGAGAGGCTGGTTTTTTTTTTCCCCTACGAAAACAGCACGGCGAGGGAACGTTCCGCTTCATGTCATCTGGGGATTATAAATCAGTCACCGAGCTCTACGCTGAGCAGACGGCAACCTTTCACTGCTGATTGCTCTTCTGAGACGCGTTCGCCGGTTCCTTCGACTAACGGCGTTGTGTTGGAAGGTTCAGCGGCAGAGGACGGACACTTTGTTCTGCGCGCCAAACCTTCCGAGACAAGTGCAAGAGATGAGACGTCCCGGGCGTATTTTAAAACCTAGTCCTTTGTGCACATTTTAATGCGGAAAAGTTACATATTGTTGCTGTCGAGCGAGAACCTTGTCTGTCCAAAACCGTCGTTGTTCAGGAAATGAAAACAAGCCCATTTGAATTTATTTTATTGCGCTTTGCGTTCGGAGCTCAACGTTTAGGGAGCAGCGGCCCACACAAGGCAGACGGACTATGGTTAACTGCTCCTCAGATCTCTGCAGGGTAAATCCAGACAGCTAGCTAGACTATCTGTCCAATCTGAGTTTTCTGTTGCACGACTAAAACTACTTTTGAACGTACACATGTTCCACCAAAACATGTTCCTTCCCCGAGGCTATTTTTGCAGCGGCACCGTGGCTCCGCGCAACACTTAGCGCCGCCCCAAGACGATTGCGATTGGTATAAAGAAATGCCAATAAACCAGAGCACGTTGTTCTCCCATCCCAGAATGCTGTGTGGACTAGCCAGACCCTCCTCCGCAGCGCTGTGGAGGAAGGTCTGGCAAAGCGAGAGAAGTTCTGCTGAGGGAAGTGAATATCACGCAGACAGATGCTAGCAAATATGATGTGAAATTAATTTGCGTGTGTGAGCTTTTTCTTAAAACAACGCTGTGAAACTTGGATGAACTGAATGTCGCCGGAGTGAAAACTGAACCTTTGCGTTGTCCGATTCTTCTCACCTGAACTGAAAGGCCTCCGCAGCCTCGTCTCCCGCGTCCTCCTCCGTCTCCGTTCTGTCCTCCACTCTGCTCCGAGGCTGAGCTGCTGCCTGCTGCTGCTTATGTTGTTGTTGTTGTTGTTGTTGTTCGAACTCCAGCAGCCGTCGTCCCGTATACGACACCACACCGTCCTGTAGGCCCGACAGCTTCCTGTCCATGATGCTGCGGGAGAGAACGAGTCAGAGAGCTCTGGTTCAAGTCCAGCTTAGCCTTTCAGCAGCTTATTTATGGCCCTGGGAAAAAAAGCTATTTCTCATGCGGTTTGTCTGCGCCCTCATGACCCTAAGAGCCTGCCTGAGGGTAGGGTGTCAAACAGGATGTGGCCAGGGTGTGTGTAGGGTCTTCTCTGCAGCCTACTGGAGTATATGTCCTCCAGGCTTGGGAGAGGGGCAGCAATGGTTCTCTGGGCTGTTGTAATTACCCGCTGCAGGTCTTTTCTCTCCTCAAATTAACTTTTCGTAAATTCGTTGATTTCAAGAAAGTCACATTGTGATGATTCGATTTTAAAAATCATCGTGGCATTGGACGGCTTTTAAAAAAAAAAAAAAATGAGACTGTAATGTAATGCCAGGATTTTCGGGAACTCCTGGAAGATCCTTTTAGTGCATACACATGTAGACAATACGGACGCATTAACAAATACAAACAACAACCCAAAAAAAAAATCATCTTTTTGAAATTGATCTTAATGCCTTAATTGAAAAAATTTGGAAAAATCCAACCTTATTATTATTAAATTATACTTTGCTACAATGTAAAGTATGAAGAGTACAGCTTGTATAACAGTGTAAATGTGCTGTCCCCTCAAAATAACTCAACACACAGCCATTAATGTCTAAACCGCTGGCAACAAAAGTGAGTACACCCCTATGTTAAATTCCCATAGAGGCAGGCAGATTTTTATTTATTAGTTATTTCATGGATCCAGGATACTATGCATCCTGATAAAGTTCCTTTGGCCTTTGGAATTAAAATAGCCCCACATCACCACATACCCTTCACCATACCTAGAGATTGGCATGGTTTTATTTCAGTTAGCCTAATAGCTGGTTTGATTTGCACTGAGAGATGATTTTATGGAAAGTACCCCATGCCAATCTCTAGGTATGGTGAAGGGTATATGATGATGTGGGGACCAAGGGAACTTTATCAGGATGCATAGTATCCTGGATCCATGAAATAACTGGCCTTTAAAAATAAAAATCTGCCTGCCTCTATGGGAATGTAACATAGGGGTGTACTTACTTATGCCCCCTGTATTTTAAGGAGGAACATTTATTTATTTACGATACATTATTCGATCACAAAGAAAATTGGTGTCCTTAAAGGTTGGATTTTTCCAATTTATTTCCAAAAACGGAGGCCATGACCCTTTAGGAGACAGGAAGTGTGTAGCGTATCACACCATTGGCGCTGCTTGAAATGCGCTTATCTTTAGTATAAAAGATCTTTGGATAAATATACCACAAAAAACAAAAAAAAAAATTGGGTTTTAACCCTCGTGTTGTCTTCCCATCCAGGTCAAAATTAGAAAATGGATTTCTTTTTGGCACTTTTCTCAACGCTTTTTAAAATTCATGGTCAATAAACCTAATTTATATGACATTATACCTATTTTTTGAGTTAACAAAAGCAAGAAATTATGAATTGTTTTGACTAATAGTTCAGATCAGAAGATGCTGAGTGAATCACAGACAGTCAGTCAGGATATTTTTATATATTAATTGAAAGTAATCATCAATTGTACCTGCGAAGAATGTTGTATGGCTTCCATACAAATGTGCATGCATCCATGTTATTTTGGGTAATTTGGTTCTAAGAAACCCATATTTCTGATAGAACAAACTTTAAAAACGGGTCAAATTTGACAAATTTGGACCCGAGGACAATGCGAGGGTTAAGATGTTTAATAAGAAAGTGTGCAGGATACCTGACGGGTCCGAAGCTGAACGTCATGAACAGCAGAACGGCCATGACACACACGGCTCTCTTGTTACTCGCCGAGTCGCTGCCCTGAAAATACACAAAAAAGGGAAAACTCAAGCTGCGTGTTCGTAAATACTGTACATGTACATGCAGAAAATACACCATGAAAACACTTAGGACCCTTTTTCTCACTTCCTCTGCGACTTGAACTGGATTTTTCTTCCTAGCGGTTGTTCAGTAAACAAACTGAGGTTTATTTAACCCTCGTGTTGTCTTCCCGTCGACCGTGCAACTTTTTGTTTTTCTGGGTCAAAATTTTAACTTTTTTTTCAACGTTTTGGTCATCTTTTTCAAAACTTTTGTTGCTTTTCCCTCCCGATGTTTTTGTCACTTTTTTTACGATGTTTTCGTAAATTTTTTTCATGTGCATTTTGACGTTTTTGTGGGGTTCCCCCCCCACGTTTTTGAAGCTTTTGAGGACATTTCTGTAACTTTTTTCAACATTATTTCATAAAAAACTTCCTTTGAATGCTATAAAATTAAATAAAAACATCCAAATCTAAAGAACGTAGCGGGCTGCTCATTTATTTTACTTGTGAAGAGCGTTGTGTGGAACAAGCCGCATTATTTGTCTGAAAATTTGGTTGAAAGAAACCCACTTTTGCTGATAAAGAATTTTTTTAACAACGGGTCAAATTTGACCCGAGGACAACATGAGGGTTAAAGGGATAGTTTGAACTTCTCTCTACGGGGGGCAGCAGCTAAATGGATTCAGTTTAAGTGTACGCTATATTTAGAATATGTTCCATCGGTCAGTAAGTTTGTGTTATTGTGTGACTTTTGTTGAATCTGAACTAACACCAAAGTCAAACAATAACACAGACAAACTGATTAATGGAGGCAGCGGTAGAGCAGCGTTCTGCGAGGTCAAATGACCGTTTCCGTCAAAGGAGTCTGGTGGCTTTGAAGAGAGCAGAGATAACGGCTTCAGTTCCCCGTCGTAAAGGGCTGTCTGATGACAAGGTAAAGCGCTGGAAATGTTCTAAATATAGCGTCCACTTAAACTGACACTGGTACTCCGGCCTGCTTCTCCAAAACTGGGGCCGTGCCGACCGCCACCTTCTGTAGCTAAACACACTGACTATGAAGAAGTAGCTCATACTCTCCAACTTCCCCACTCATTCCCACCATCAGGTTTTACAGCTTTGACAGATTTCTCTCTTCAAGTGCTTTTGTGTTCTGCAGGCAGGTCAGTCCGGATCTTCCCGTCCCTCCCCTTCGCTATTTTTCTCAGAGTTATTTCCTCCTCTTCAACCTGTTGTTGTTAACTGAATTCAGCAGCAGCAGCTGTACTATGACTCTAAACCCCCTCAGTGAGGTGTGTCACTCTGCAGGGAAATCAGCAGGAGTCTTCCTTTAATCAAGGCTCTTCTCTTTCCACATTTCAAAAGACTGAGTAGGTATGAGATGAGGTATGAGGCGCGGCTCTGTAGCGACCTGGGCTCGTGCTACTGGGATGTTGTCTGTGCTGCCACGTGGGTCCTTTTGTGTCTTAAGGCCGTTACAGACCGACCAGAGGGCCGACCGTCGGCAGCAAAAGGCAGTTGGACCGATCAGTCTCCCCGAGTTGGTCAAAAAAAATGCCTCGGAACACGCCAAAGCGACGAGACATAAAAGCAGGCGGCGCTAATCTGTATTGTCGGCAGCTGATTGGACGAACGCGTCACATGGGTCTGGCTGCTGCTTCCGGATTTTGGATTTTTCAACCGGCCATTAATGGCGGCTCGTTCAGAATACAATCTCATATTGTACTAAAATAGTTCACTGAAACGTGTTTCTGAAAACATTTTAAGCGAGAAATAGGCCATACAGTTGCTGAATCTGTCTTCATTTCAGATCGACAAAGGCCAGTTTAAAAGATTTTCGCCAGATTTTGAGAGGCTTAGTCACGCTCATCCCGCTTGCCATTTCTGGCTGAGTCCCGACTGCCCCGTCTTCGACTGAGCATTTCTCAAAGGCAGAGCAGGATACCCAGGGCTCGGTTTACACCTATCACCATTTCTAGCCACTGGGGGACCATAGGCAGGCTGGGGGAACTCATATTAATGTTATAAAAACCTCATAAAGTGAAATTTTCATGCCATGGGACCTTTAAGATAGATATGGAAAAGTTAACTCCACTAACACAGTCACAGTTTCACCTTCCCTCCAGGTTAATTTCTCTTCCACTAGCTTCAATTTTGTCATTAAAAGGCGTCTTTGTAATTGATCTGACTAAGTGGACCAATCACAGTTGTTGCAGACAGAAGCCAGATGTTAGCGGGTTTTTAGTGTAAGTAGGGGGGGGTTTTGGCCAGTGGAAAAGGAGAATAACAGACAGCCAAAGTTTCACCTCGCTTGGGGCTTAATTTGTCTTCCCCTAGCTTTCATTTTCTCATTAAAAAGATGAAAACATGTTGAGGGCAAAGCGAGATGAATTATTAAAGAAGGAGAAGATGAAGAGTCACATCCTCCCTCCTCTTCCTCACCTCTCTCCCGGCCAGTCTCTCCCTCAGCGTCTGGTTCTCTCGGCGAAGACGTTCGTTCTCCTGCTGGGCCTCCCGGAGCTGAGCCTCCAGGTTCTGCAGGTACTCCTTCTTCTTCTTCCTTGACATGCAGGCCGACTCCCGGTTCTTTATCATCCTCTGCTGCCGCTTCAGCACCTTCATCTGCACCGGGGGAGGGTGGGGAGGGTGGGGGGGGGATTGGAAAGAGATGGATGAAGAAGGGTTGGAAATAGCCCAGAGGGAAGAGTTTCAAGAAACTAGGAGGACAGAGGGACAACGGTCTGGCCGAGGTTTCTTCCTAAAAGGGAGTTCTTCCTCGCCACTGTCGCACTATGCTTGCTCTTGGGGGAATTACTAGAATTGTTGGGTCTTTGTAAATTATAGAGTGTGGTCTAGACCTACTCTATCTGTAAAGGGTCTCGAGATAACTCTTGTTATGATTTGATACTATAAATAAAATTGAATTGAAATTGCAATGTGAGCGGCAGCATTATTTGCATTATGTCGGCAGGATATTTTAAAAGGCAACCGCGACTACATTTTTTGTACAGCCCTATTTCTGACACCGTGGCGGTGGAAATTTTGCCGTGGTGGGCCGCCACTACAAAATCACCATAGAGGAAACACTGTGATCTTCCTGAACAAATGATCTCATGTCGTACACGTTGCTACACTTGGCTGCAGCTTTAGGGACTGCAGACTCAACGTAGGTAAGATATACATTCATTATCATTACTAGGATTTACGTATCATTTCTTTGGTAAAATGTCGGTTCATTTCCATGTTTTCTTAATTCAACACTGATGCATTAAGCCAGGGGTTTTCAAAGTGGGAGGCGGGGCTCCCCAGGGGGGCTCCAAACTGTTTCAGGGGAGGCTCAGTGAATGGAAGTGAAACATGAAAATGATTACATTAGTTATTACATTAGTTATCAATAAAATATCTTATAGAATAGCCAAAATGTGTGAAGAGATAGTTTAGAGATTACAGTATTTTTGGTAAAACCTTAAATTATATATAGATAGATAGAGAGAGATAGAGATAGAGAGAGAGAGAGAGAGAGAGGTAGATAGATAGATAGATAGATAGATAGATAGATAGATATAGATATATATCTATCTATCTATCTATCTATAATAAGATGAACAGGATGACTAGATGGTTAAATAAAAAAAAAATAAAAAAACAGTTTGGTCTCAACTAAAGCTAGGACTCCCAAAACTTTGCACTCGTGTTTCCAACTTCCCTTTATTAAATTACACCACACCCACAATTACTATGGTGCGGTCGATTTGCCAATCAGTGGCCTAGCTGTCAATCAAAATCAGTGGATCAGAACTTTAACCAAAATATGGAAAGTCTTAAAATAATAACTATTGTTCTTAAAATATAAACAAAAACTGCTTGTTTGGCTCCTACAGTACTGTTTTCCCCCACTTTCCCAGAGTCAGAAACTAATAAATGTCTGATGACAGACCTTTATGTATTTGGTGTAGTCTAAAGTTACATCAAACAGCATTATTAGGCTATATTGGCTCAATTTGTTGAGTGTCAGTGGCATCAAATAACATAATCCTGATCCCAAAGGCATCCTGGAACTCCGGGGGGGGTAAGGGGGCGCATTATAAGCCCTTTGGTGCATATTCTTCAATGAAACACACGTATTTTGGTATTGGAGCCAGACCTTTGGCTGCGATTTGATGACTGGCGTGTGTTGGTACGTCCAGTCTACTCACGTCGATATCGTTGGAGTTGTTGCCGGGTAACGCCGTCGTCGCCGGGACGATGGGTTTGCTGCTGGGCGGAGCGGTGGGGCTGGTGCAGTGCTGGTGGATGCTGGGAGAGACGGGCTCCATCTTGACGATGGCCGGAGCCGAACCGAGACACACGGACTGAGACAAGACCACTGGGGAGGAGGAAAGACAGGAGGACACAGATCAGACATCACAGGAAGTCAGGGTTATCCCCAAAAAAACACATATTCAGTAATTAAAAAAAGACATAAATCTCTTTACCAGGTCTGCTCTGGTCCATGGAGGGGAGGCCCTGCAGTATGAGGGTCTTGGCCGGCGCGGGGGTCTGGGGGACGGTGGTGACACACACCGGTCTGGGCTGGATGGCAGGTTTGGTGCTCAGGATGGTGCTGGCCTTTAATGTGGCCGAACCCGGCAGAACTACAGGCGAGGAAAAAAAAAAAAATGTTTCGTGTTGACTTCGTTTACGTGCACGTATAATTCCAAGTTTTTGCCCTTCTTCCGAAAAAGACAACGTTGTGACTTAGCCATTTACATGGCTCATGACAGGGAATAATCCGCTAATATTCCCGTTTACATGCAGTCGTGCAAAATTAGGGTTTCTTCAAAGTTTTCCACCAGACTAGTTGGCGTGTATGAACAAAGCGTCCAGCTTTCATTCCTTCAACCAGCTCCTTGATAAGATCAGCATAGCAATGTGTGCAAATATCCAAAAACCTGTTGATATCCAAGTCTTTCATGTTTAAAAGTAGCCGTGTTTCTCCTCTTTTACCTTTGAGCATCCATCTTTACCACAGCCCTGCAAACCGTACGCCGTAAACAGGCAAGAGGCCACAAACTGCTGTAAAAACCTAGCCTGACTCTACAGCCTGAATATACACATCTCAATTCTCCAGCGGCAGCCATCTCTGTTGTAAACAAACTCAACCCGAGCGCTCTTTGGTGTCGTGGCTGATTACGTTACTGTGGATCATCTGTCCATCGTCGTATAAAGCCCGCCCTGACAATGTGATTGGTCCAGGCAGCTTGTTCAAGCATAGTTGCTCCACAACAGATCAAGTCCAGACCCAACTTCCCAACCTCAAATGTTGAGGGCGGGGCTAAGTTCGGCTGGCATCCAGGCTAGTAAAAACCCAGATTCAGAATGCTTCTGAAACCAGAATAATATACCGGCATATCCGGTATAGCACTCAGAAAATGCTATACCCTAAAAAAAGGCCTTATCCGGGATATCCAAACGGAATATGCTGTTTACATGACCTGTACCTAATTCAGAATAATAGTGGAATATAAGTGTGCATGTCAACTTATTTATTTACATTTTCAGTCATTATATTTTAGACGACTGACTGAGTCAGTTAACTGCTTTGCTCCGCAGCACTTTCAGATACTCCAGCTGTCAACAAGTCAATCATTTGAAATGCAAATACAAGTTCGGGGATGATGACGCACTCCATCACATCCACCCACTAGAGTTATTTGGGTTTAAACAAATTAGTTTTTTTCTAACTTGAATCATGCACACAAAGGAAAGTAGACACGGTGTTTGGACAGGGTTGCCGCACAGCCTTTTTGTAATGCTCTTTCAACAGCAAAACACAATCAACTTCACAAGACTAAACCAGAGTTCCCACACCAGATGGGACATATACAATCCCTCCATTGTGTTGTGGGTCTGCCCTGAGCTTCTCTATACAGAATACCTGAATAGGTGAAGACTGGAGGATTAACTGGGAAATCGAGAGCTTTTCCTTCAGCCCAGACAGCTCGGTACAACTATTTGATTCTTACACAAGTACGGGTCAAGTACTGATGTACATTATCTGTAAACCACATATATTTTATTAAGTGATCTCTCTCTTGTTTTCCCTCTTAGTGCCACAATAAAAACATGCTACATGAATGGACCATCTGTCTAAAGAAACGCTTTGAGTGCAACATGATTCTGCTTCTATTACATCCAATCCATCATTGTTAGTATCCAGCCAATTTTTTAATTAAATTTTTCAAAAGCAGGTTGCCACACAGCCGACTCACAACAACCTGTTTCACAGCTTGACTATGTGAACTCTCTGCTTTTGGGGGAATTTCTGAGTCCCAAAGTCTGCAAATCTGCCAAATTCTGCTATAAGTGTCGCGTGATTTCAATTTGGAAAACATTTCCCCGTCTTTTTTGGTTTTGGTGCACAACTAGGCGGGCCAAAAATGTATTATAAAGCTAAACTGATAGGCGGGCTGGATCCAAATTTCAGAGGGGCCGGATTTTGCCCGCGGGGCTCGAGTTGGACACGCGCGGCCTGTTTGCGGCCTCCAGCGTTCAGAGAGTTAGTGTGTGCGAGCCTACCCGCAGCCTGCGTCTGTATTCCACTGACGACTGCCGGGATCTGCGCTGGTAACGGCGTCTGAAGCTCGGTCTGTGGTCGGGGTACGGCTGTTGTTGCCACGGTGACCTCCATGGCGCCCAGCGGGGGGGACAACACGTCTCCGTACATGTACGGAGGAGTCGGAGGGTTTTCACCTTTAACTGTGATCTGGAGGGGAGAGACGAGACGCAGTCAGAAAATGATAATATAATAATAATAAAAAGACCTGAGTCATGCTGCTGCCAACGTAAAGTGAATGTGTCATTATGTTTTTTATTCATTTATTTATTTTTTATTTATTCCAAGTAGGGCTGCACGATACGAGGAAAATATATGATACGCGATAATGTTGTTGATTGATAAAAGAACGCTGGGGAAAAAAAGTGACAAAAATAAAAAATTCAAAAAGGCGAAACAAAACAAAAGGGTCAAAAACGTTGAAATAAGTGACAAAAACATCAGTGGGAAAAGCTAAAAAAGTGTTGAAAAAGACGACCAAAACGTTGAAATTATTATTTTTTTTTTTAAATGTCAATTTCAAATTTTTGACCCAGAAAAAAAACAAGAAGTTGCTTGTTGGTCGACAGAAAGATGGACAGTCATGATTATCCACTAAACTATTTGTCGAAATAATTCATAATTTCAGCTTTTTTTTTTAAACTCAAATTAGGTATTATTTAATTTAAATGGGGTTTAATGACCATGAATAAACAAAAAAAAAAAAAAAGAAATGTAAAACTAGAGTTTATAAGTTGGTGTTAGTGGTAAACCCAGTGGTAGTATAAAAAAAAAAAAAAAAAAAAAAAAAATTATATATATATATATATAAAAATAAATATAAAAAAATATATATATATAAAAATAAATATAAAAATATATATAAAAAAATATATATATATATAAAAATAAATATAAAAATATATATAAAAATATATATATATATAAAAATAAATATAATATATATATAAAAGTATATAGATATAAAAATATATATATATATATATATATATATATATATATATATATATATATAAAAAAATAAATATAAAAATATATATAAAAATATATATATATAAAAATATAAAAATATATATAAAAAATATATATATAAAAATATAAAAATATAATAAATAAAATATTTTTGTTTTATCTCTTTTCGGTGTTGTAGTTTGTAGACCGTCCTGCCAAGTCTTGCCATCTCAACAGACGAACTAAACAGAGCTGAATTAGCACAACTTATGCTTTTCTTTCACATCTCCTGCAGTCAGATTCACTGTGTTCACTCGGAAGGAATCACTTCACATGGTAGGCCCTTGTAATGACATCTCGAACATGTTAAGAGGCTAAAAGCACGTTTAAAATTTGTAAAGTTCACTTTAAAGCCCAGTTTCAGTCTCCTGGGTGCTAACGCCAGCAGGAGGATAACATGGTGTAGGCAACACCGATGGTTTACAATTCAAATATCACGATATTCTTGACCAAATACCTTGATATCGATATTGCGGCGATATTCTAGGGTTGACAATTGGGGCTTTAACAAAATATCTTCACACTTAGATTTTAGATAAATAATCATCAGTAATGTGGATATAATGTCTAAGTGGGTAAAAGGCAAATGATAGAACAGTTACAACAGTCTGGTAGGTTCAGAAAAGTACATCACTTTACTGTAACGCAGGCTTTAAAACCAGGAAAAGACACTTATGTCATATCACGATATCCAAAATCTAAGACGATATCTAGTCTCATATCACGATATCGATATAATAGATATATTGCCCAGCCCTACTCCGAAATTTAAAACAGAGCTACGTGTTGAAATTGACCGGAGTTCTCCTTTAATACATTTGTTTTCAAGATATTTCTCTATTTGCTTGGTTTGTTATTGTTTTTATTTAATTATATGTGTCATTTTTTGTTTCTTAGTTTTGTTGGCAGATATTGTTGCATGCATTTTATTTTTATTTATATATAGATTTTTTTTATTTTTTTTTGTATAGGTTATGAAATGTTTCAGTATTGTTTGATTAAATGTAGTGTTGGACCCCAGGAAGACTAGCTGGTCGTCAAGTCGTCAGCTAATGGGGGTCCTTAATAAACTAAACATTCAGTGGAACGTCTACTTGGACAGAGTTAAACACACACCTGTGGGTCTGGAGACGACGCAGAGCAGTCGGACGCGAGCGAGGACGCCGGAGAGGGAGGCTCTGCTTTCACCTGGAACACTGGACACACAAACACAAAAAAACCATAAACCAGTGACAACATGAGCAGCAGAGTTTGTTTTTGTTAAGATTTGAAAAGAAGCTGCAGGACGTACACATCTCCACGGGTAACGGCTGAGTGATGGTCATTTCATTTTTGATCACGGGCGCTTCTCCTTCAGAGAGAAAACACAAAGACACGCAGACAGAGACATCAAAACAAAGACTGCTGAGGCTTAAACATAACAATAACTTGATTTATTTATCACTTTCTAAAAAGTGCCACGTAACAACTTATAAAGATCTTCAAACCGAAAGATGTATACTGCAATAAACTATGAATAATCAAGATTAAGTTTTAAAATGTGGATGCTTAAATGACATCGTTTCTGAAGAATTTCACAGTGATCTGGAGGATAAAGCGCCACCAAAACCCAGAATGATAACAATAACACCGAGAGTACAGAATTAATAAGTGTCCGGTTGAATCAGGGCAGCAACCTCACAGAGAAAATATCCTGAAAAAATATCAAATAAATACCCTCTAATAAACAGTCTGACTTTCAGCTGGATCTTTTTTTAAAGTGGAGAAAAAACACACACTAAATCAAACAATATAAGGTCAATTCTGGTTGTTATATGCTTAAAAAAAAAAAAAAAAAAAGGCTACGGGAAGACTAGGTTATGCTCTCATCGTGTAGTTATTTAAGCTCTCCACGAAATAAAAAACGCATGAATTTAGCAGCACAAAAAGCAAAAGGTTTCCTCCTAAAAAAAAAAGGTACACTGGGTAGGAATTTCTCCCATCTAGCGTTGAAATTGTATTATGCGTTCAAACGAACAGTGCTCTCTAGCGCCTCGCTTTTTCAAATGCGTGTTGCAACTACGGTAGCCGTTATGTACCGAGCAGCTATGACGACATGTCTTCCAATAGAGCTTCGTCGCCTTTTCGGCGACGAGGATTCCTTCTCCCGTGGCTCGCCATAAGCACGATCCTCCATTACGAACTAAAGTGCAGTGCAGGCTTTCTAATTTACCGGGGCGGTAACGAGCGCCTCTCGCCGTTCTCCTTCTCCGTTTCAGCTGGTTTCAGTCATGTGATTGTGTGGATTACCTAGACAGGTAGGCTAGTGCTTCATGGAAGCCTCCTTGGACTTGCCCGTCCAATGTAAATACAGATGAGAAATTCTTAGCTTACGAGGATAAGTCAGATCATTGGCAGAGGTCATTTTAAACCAATGAGGACATATTTAGGAATGAGAGAGGAGACCTTTTTTTAAACACGAAACTATACGTTTGCGTTTTTAAAGATTGACGTCTCCAGTAGGAACCAACGGTCTCGGAGCAGAGAGCCACAGACTTCCGTCTCTCAATTTTCATGGGATTTGTTGACCAAAAGAAAAAAAACACATTAAACCTGATCCATCTCTGGACAAGATCTATTATATATAATCTATTAAATGTAATACTAGAGGGGGGACTACTTCTGCTTTATAATCTCACTAAAAGAGTTTTCCACAGGTTCGACCGGCCGCCGTGGCGGCAGCGAGGCGGAAGCGTCTCGCGTTTCAGAGAACGTTTGATGCGTGAAAGCAAAAACGCTGACCGAGGTCGGTTTAAGGTTCCCCCCCGTGAGCGCCTCACGGGTCGGCTGTTCTGTACCTGTGAGAAGGTTGTCGTCAAGGTGTCGCCACGGCGACGTGGGGTTGTCAGGATCGAGGGTGAGCACGAGGTCGTTGTCAAACTGAGAGGGAGGGAGGGAGAAAGAAAGAGAGAGGGTGGAAAAAAAGAGACTAAGTCAGGTGGAAAATTAGGTGTGTGTGTGTGTGTGTGTGTGTGTGTGTGTGTGTGTGTGTGTGTGTGTGTGTGTGTGTGTGTGTGTGTGTGTGTGTGTGTGTGTGTGAGAGAGAGAGAGTGTTTGTTTAACTATATTTGTGGGGTCCAAAAACCAGGAGTCCAGTACTTGTGCTGTTTGAGGGTTAAGACTTGGTTTTAGGATTAGGGTTAGAATTAGGTTATGGTTAGGGTGAGGGTAAGGGTTAAGGTTAGGCATTTAGTTGTGATGGTTAAGGTTAGGGTAAGGGGCTAGGGAATGCATTATGTCAATGAGGGGTCCCCACAAAGATAGTGAAACAAACCTGTGTGTGTGTGTGTGTTTGCATGTGAGCCAACTGACAAACAATTAGCCTGATTATCTCTTGACCCAACATCTGAACCTACTGGGTAATGCTGCTGCGACAACATGTGAATGAGCGATGCCAATGTGTTGATCACACAGTTAAAGGAATAATTCAACATTTTGGGAAAAATGAACCATAAATCCTAAAAATATTATTAAACCCACAAGATGAGCAGAGAGGACGAATATGGACACTTTCTTTACAAGGATGATTTTAGTGGACTAATCGGTTGATTTGGTCTAATAGGTCCGGGGTTTTTTTCACGCTGAATGACTTGTTTCCAAGAAACGTATGAGCCCATCTCTGTTAACACAGCATTTAAAGTGCTGCTTCCGCTTGGGTCGCGGTGGAACAACTATGTCAACTACTTGCTCCACTGTCCACCAGGGAGGGGAATGGGTTTCCCCCCTCTTCAAAAATGTAAAGTTACGACTTAGCAAACGTGTGAAACTGTGTGAAGGCGGGGTGTTTGTGGCTTCAGTTTCACTCTCGGGTCCCCGGGGACGGAAACCAGAGCCGCGAGCAGTGACACCTCCTGTCTTTTTTGTCTCCGTACCGATGGCTCGTATTTCAACCCCCGGCTGAAGTCGGCGTCCTCTCCCTCCTCCATGCTCTCACACTGGTACAGGCAGGCATCTGAGGACAGAGACAGGATTTAGATCGATCGACAGACAGATGGATAGATACTTTATTGATGCCCGGGTGGGAAATTCAAGGTCCCAGTAGCTTCAAGACATCACACACAACATACACATACATCACAAACAGGATGATAAAGTGACAAATCCACATGAATAACACGGATAAGAGAAAAGACACAAAATAAAAAAATCCACATGAATATACTGAGGGATGTATAAGCATGAGAGGCCTGCAGTGACCGGGCAGGGACTGACCCTGTGGTTCAGTGTGCATGCCAAGGTGCTCTATCAGAGTGTGTGTCATCATAGTGGTAGTGCAAATAAGTCCAATAGTGCAAGGGTAAAGTCTAGAGACCAGCATTAAATATGGGCATTATAAGGGAATAGAGTAGACCGTAGGATAGACACAAATCAACGGTCAGTATTGGAGGTTTGACGTAATGGGGTGATCGCATCAGAGGGTCCCGAGCGACAACACAGGATGTTAATATTATTATTATTAACCAATCAGGGGTTTTCCTGCATAGAGGATTTTTTGGCGCCCCCACTGAAGAGGTTCGAGCCAGCCCCGAAGCAAAATCCCCAGCGCCCAAATTATAAGAACTGAGAATAAAAATAGCAATTGAAATGGTCTCTGAATGTGCGTTCACGAGCAAGTTACCAAACAGCCGTCAAACAAGCAGAACATGAACAAAACTCCACGAGGTGAAGCGGCAGTAAAAATAACAATGAAATGCTGCGTTATTGACTTTAGACCAGGTTTTTGTTGGTCAATGGTGCCATCACTTCCCGCTGCCTCAAGATAGCGATACGCCCAGAATGCACCTGAACACACCTCCCTGTAAGACCAGCACGCCCAGAATGCACCTGAACACACCTCCCTGTAAGACCAGCACGCCCAGAATGCACCTGAACACACCTCCCTGTAAGACCAGATGGGCGCAGGTGCATTTGCTGTTTAAAAACAGGGTCAGCCCAATGGTCCCACAGCCCTACGTTGCCACATTTCTAAGATTTTTCTTTAAATTAGGCCCCATTTGCTGTTTAAATGACGCGGGAGCTGGACGGGAAACTGACACTTGCGTCGGGCTTTGCGCTGCGCCGGGTGCAAGACAGGACCCCCTTGCCTTTACTCTACCCAGACCGATCACGCTGGATCGGGACTGAAATTGCATCCGTTGCACACGGGACTGCGGCCACACGATAGGGCTGCACAATGAATCGCAATTTTATCGAAATCGCAAAAGTGCATTAGCCAAATCGCGGGGTGGGGCGCAACATTTGTTAAAGGCTAAATATGTGTCAAACCGTTCGGAACGAAGTAGTGTGGTGCCGCAGAGACGTCCCGGCCTACAAATCCCAGTGTTTCCCACACACAGACTAATGTGTGGCGGTGCGCCTCACTATCATTACGTTATTAATTTGTTTACAATATTTTCAGGCTTCAACCAGTGAAAGACAGGGGTCAGGGGGAGAGAGAGATATAGAAGAGTTAGATAGATAGATTTTTATTGATCCCAAAAAAATGGGAAATAACGGTGTTGCAGCAGCAAAATATCAGACACACAGCACACATACAGAGTAAACATTAAATAATAGGAAACAATAATAGAATACTACACAAGCAATATTTAAAATAGGTAGGCATTGAAGTAGGAGAGGAGGACAGCATCCAACAGCGTGTCCTCCTCAGTTTTTGGTACTTGGTTGTAACGAAAATCTCTCTCTCTCTCTCTCTCTCTCTCAAAGAAGAACAGTTACGTAAAAGGCAGCACTAAAGAAAAGAAGAACAGTTACATTTTTTTAAGTGTTCCCTGCTGATATTTTCTTTCAGCCAACACATAACAATTGTGTCTTTCGCGATGCGTTTATTGCGCCGTTTGATATTGCGATGGCGATATATATCTATGATGATATATTGTGCAGCCCTGCGTGTCTCACACACACACACACACACACACACACACACACACACACACACACACACACAACTGACTCCTAACGATCACAAAAGCAACGTATTCGAGAAAAAATGATTATTTTTGCACCTCACGTTTTTGCAAGTTAAAGTGCTCATATTATGCTCATTTTGAGGTTCATCATTTTTTATTTGTAAAGGCCAGTTATTTCATGGATCCAGGATACTATGCATCCTGATAAAGTTCCCTTGGCATGGGGTACTTTCCATAAAATTATCTCTCAATGCAAATCAAACTAGCTATTAGGCTAACTGAAATAAAACCATGCCAATCTCTAGGTATGGTGAAGGGTATGTGATGATGTGGGGCTACTTTAATTCCAAAGGCCAAGGGAACTTTATCAGGATGAATAGTATCCTGGATCCATGAAATAACTGGCCTTTAAAAATAAAAATCTGCCTTCCTCTATGGGAATTTAACATAAAGGTGTGTATACTTATGCCCCCTGTATTTTAAGGAAGAACATTTATTTATTTACGATACATTATACATTCACAAAGAAAATTGGTGTCCTTAAAGGTTGGATTTTTCCTACTTTTTTAATTAAGGTATTAACATCTATTTTCAAAAGATGTTTTTTTTCATTCCTCTTTTTAGTCAACTTTAGCATGGATATGTAAACTTATGCTTAGCACTGTATGTGCACCCAATTCTTCCACGAACCTAGGGAAAACCCTGGTTATAACGTATACACATGGATATATTAATATGAACCTGGTATAGTCATATTAAAACAAGTAGTACATTGGGAAAACTACCTTCAGTTAGGTGCATTTATGTTAAGATACAAACCAGTAGAGGTGCAACGATGAATCGATTAATCGAGTAGTTGTCAACTATTAAATTAATCGGCAACTATTTTGATAATCGATTAATCGTTTGAGTCATTTTTTTATTTAAAAAAAAATAAGATTTCTCTGATTCCAGCTTGTTAAATGTGAATATCTTCTAGTTTCTTCTCTCCTAGTTTAGTTTATCTATATCTATTGAGTTTATCTATATCTATTTAGTTTATCTATATCTATCGAAACAGTTGTACATTTTATTTCCAAATTGTATATATTTTTAAATATTGCTAGTGTATTATTCTATTATTATTTCATGTATATCTTTTCCTATTATTTAATGTTTACTCTGTACGTGTGCTGTGTGTCTGAAATTTTGCTGCTGCAACCATGTTATTTCCCATTTTTTTGGGATCAATAAAAAAATCTATCTATCTATCTATCTATCTATCTATCTATCTATCTATCTATCTATCCTTTGTGACAGTAAACTGAACATCTGAGTTTTGGACAAAACAAGACATTTGAGGACGTCCTCTTAGGCTTTGGGGAAACACTGATCCACATTTTTCACCATGTTTTGACATTTTTATAGATCAAACAACTAATCGATTAATCGAGAAAATAATCGACAGATTAATCGACTATGAAAATAATCGTTAGTTGCAGCCCTACAAACCAGAATAACACCACTTAGAAGCCATGTTCAATTGCGCGTGTATTGACAGAGAGTTTTAACAAGAAACAGGTCAACACAAGACTAATAAAATGCGAGTAATTACAAAGTGGAAGAAAGAGAAGAAGGGACATGCGCTTGTGTTAATCATAGACTGTGGTGTTAATGTGTGATGACGCTTCCCACACAGTGTATGTTAAAGATAAACTGACATATCCGGGTCTGCTGACTTGAGGAAGCACACGCTTTCACACACTGCAACCGCGTGCAACGAGCATCTCGCACATAATGCAACACCTTCTCTATCAAATACAACCCTTTAAAAGTCCACAATGGAGATTTTGTAGAGGTGGGGGGGGGGTGAATTTAACCGTTTTAACGCCGCAGCTAGCTTCGTCTGGACGGCTGCTGGTCATTCCCACACGAACGTTATCGCACCCGGCTAGCTTTGTGTCGTATTATACATGCGTATTTACCGTTGTAAAAGGATTTCAAATGATAACTCACCCCAATCTTCGCTTGTCAGGAGGTTATCAGCGAAGAAACGAGTGTCCAAATCAGATAGTAAATCCGTACTCATAGCCACAAAGGCGGTGTGTTTGGAGAGCAGTTGGCTGCAGTCAGATAGCGACGTGATAGCAGCTAGCTAAATAAACAAACAAACAGAAACACAATACGGACGCTAATTTTTAGCATTAAGGTACCTGAGCGATATCAGGCATGGGTATCATTTATAATTCAAAAGAAAGGGGTGTTTCCTCCGTGGAAAAGTGATGTATTTATCCGTTTGTATCTCCGGGTAATTTATCTGTTTGGGCTCTTCCCTTTGCTTCGCAATATGACAGACGAGGAAACGAATTTTCCGGAAAGGCACCGCCCATATGTGACAGAGCAGCCAATCACGGCAAATGATAGTGTGACAGACAAGACGAAGAACCAATAAGGGGGATTCAGAGAGTGTGATTGAAGACGCAAATCAGCCTATTGTTGAGGGCGATGCAGAAAGAGGGTTTTAAAGTGATTTGGCCCAATCGAAACCGTGCATTGTGATGGACAGACATAGTCAACCAATGGACGCAAGGGAATTCGGGGTCCGCGTTGAATTGACATGCGTGCTAGCCAATCATGCTGTATCAGAGTCAAAACAGCACAACCTTACCTTATGTCAGATTATACAGGAAATAAAAGAAACTGGTTTATACATATAAACAAGCCGACGCAATAACTTCTTAAAGTAAACAATTTTTCTGCTGGGACTATTATTTCGGCATTGTTGATTTTTTTTTTGTTAAACCTCTTTTTATATAGACAGTCTATGTGTTATTCTAATAAAAGTCCACTTGAAGATGTCTTTATACTTAGCTGGGCTAAAACCATAGACTGTAAATATTAACAGTATATGGCTAAAACATGCATTGCACTTGGTGCACAGCATAGACTGTGGTGCACAGGTTGGCACTGAACGAAACCAGAACACAACAAATGTTGAGAATGACTAATTTTCCCTCCTGCCACCTATAAAGACGCAAAAACTGTCTGATATTTCTGTTTATAAATTCCATAACGTAGGTAGGGTTGCTGCGTTGATATGCCGGTCCAGTCAGAGAGACTGAGGGGGAAATATAACCAAGTTATTTTGAAAACCTAAAAGATTAGGGGCTTTTGAGAAAACACCACATAGTTCCTGTTCTCAACTTAAATAGAAGCTGAGATCAGATGATGAAGTGCGTTCCGTTTACCTCGGAAGCCGAAGCTGGTAATGACATCACACATCTGTTCTCAACTTAAATAGAAGATGAGAACAGACGTTTGTCAGTGCACTGAATCATTTCAGTCTGAAGGAAGATGAGGGTGAATGTGTGTAGCTGCCTGTTGGCCTTCGTTCTGGGCTGTAACGTCACTGCAGGTAAGAACTTCAATATTGTAAATAATAATAATAATAATCATTTATAAAGTACATGCAGTCTGCACTAAGAGATCTTGACGCTTGTGTCAATGGTGTCTGATATTGTTAACTATAAATCGAGGAACCTGTAGTTTGGATAGCGTTAGATAGGCCTATCGGATATTAATAAATATGAATAAAACATTTAACATGTATTTATTTATTTATATAGCACTTTACAGCAACCAGCAGGTACCCAAAGTGCTTTACATCAGGAACCAAGAATAAAACAACAACAAATAGAAATTGGTAAAATCAGTAAAGGTTACATAGAAACAAGAGGAGGAGAGTGAAATTGTCAAACTACTACTACGTATTAAAGCCATACTAAACAAATAGGTTTTGAGTTTGGATCTAAAAAGAGCTCCATCTGTAATAGTGTGAATATCAGGGGGTAACTTATTCCAGAGTCTCGGGGCAGCAACTGCAAAAGCCTGATCACCCCACCGTTTATACCTTGACCTTGGTACTTCTAAAACTCGCTGATTTGAAGACCGCAATGACCGGTTGTGCTCACGCAGGGTTACAATCTCGGACAAATACTCCGGGGCCAGGCCATTTAAGGCCTTGAAAACCTAAAGGCTGCACAATAAAAGGTTAAGGGGGAAAAAACGCTGCCATAACGCTGGCTTCACTCCTTCCGTGTCAATCCTTCACGATAAAAGCCAGGCTTAAATTTACTGAGTGCATTTCGCTAAAAGGAAACCCAATAAAAAGGCATTTGTTGCCGACGCTAGGTATCAAACAAAAGCCGGACACTGTATTGTAATAAGCAGCTGTGAGCTGTGAATTTGTAGGCTATATTTTGTGAATAAAATCTGAATCTACCAACGTAAACCAGTAACATTTCTCTGTCAATGGAAAAAGTGGTAGGCTACAATGTTTTCCTCTGAAGTAGAAGTACACAGACAGCCAGGGGCACGTTTTAGCATTAAGGTACCTGAGCGATATCAGGCATGGGTATCATTTATAATTCAAAATAAAGGGGTGTTTCCTCCGTGGAAAAGTGATATATTTATCCGTTTGTATCTCCGGGTGATTTATCTGTTTGGACTCTTCCCTTTGCTTCGCAATATGACAGACAGAAACCGCGTTGAATGACATGTTTCCTCTGAACGGTGTGAAACGGTGTGCAACAGGTTTTGAGGTATGTTTTCCCCAGTGCTTGAAGTGGAAAAGAAAAGGTGCCGGTACTCTCTTGCATTGCCAAATCATTATGACATTTGAGATTTTTACAGTGAAAAACAAAACTTGGAGATATTGCTGGTACAACAATTTATTGTTATTTATTAACAACATAAATGTATGTATTTATTTAAACAAGTCGTGTGTGTGTGTGTGTGTGTGTGTGTGTGTGTGTGTGTGTGTGTGCGCGTGCGTGCATGTGCGTGTGTCATTTTCTTGACAGCTGTTGTAAAATGGTGCTGCGGCTCCTTTAAGAGAGCTCCGTGCATGTGAGTTTGTGTGTGTGTGCTTGTTTTACTATATTCGTGGGGTTCAAAAACCGGGGAATACAGTTTACTTGTGGGGTCCCGACAGCTTTGTAGGGCCAAAATGCTGGACCCCACAAGGTTAAAGGTCTGTTTGAGGGTTAAGACTTGGTTTTAGGATTAGGGTTAGAATTAGGTTATGGTTAGGGTGAGGGTAAGGGTTAAGGTTAGGCATTTAGTTGTGATAGTTAAGATTAGGGTAAGGGGCTATGGAATGCATTATGTCAATGACGGGTCCCCACAAAGATAGTGAAACAAACGTGTGTGTGTGTGTGTGTGTGTGTGTGTGTGTGTGTGTGTGTGTGTGTGTGTGTGTGTGTGTGTGTGTGTGTGTGTGTGTGTGTGTGTGTGTGTGGGAAGGGAGCAGAGGAGAAGCGTAGATGTGACCGGAGCAGAGTTTGTGGAATAAGTTTAAGTGTTGTACACAGTGTGTGCGGTGTCCGAAACAAACTCGACAAACTTCTTTTTAGTTTCCAGGTTTTCAGCAGTGAAACATCTTTTACTGTCAGGCTGCAGGCATCAGACAGCTTTTCCGAACTAGCTGTCACTGCCCGATGTGAGTCGAGTGCAGATGTAAGTCGCGCATGCGTCACTTTGCGACAAGTAGCCTACAAGATGCTAACGGCTTTTTGAGCTAACGCACAGTCTATGAGCTAACGTTAGCAATCAAACAATCATAGATAGCTAAAACGTTTTTGAAATGACTGCTGCTGCTGGCTACAAGTTAGCAATCAAACACAATAAAGGCTGTCACTTAATGGCGTTTTGAGCTAACGTTAGCAATCAAACAGTCATAGATAGCTAAAACGTTTTTGAAATGACTGCTAGCTAAAAGTTAGCAATCAAACACAACAAAGGCTGTCACTTGAATGGCATTTTGAGCTAACGTTAGCAACCAAACAGTCATAGATAGCTACAACATTTTTGAAATGATTACCATCTTCTGTTATTGTATGTAAAGAGAAACGTTTATTATTTTATAGATTTCACAAATTTCAGTATGACACGTTATGCCGTAAACAGTTTAAATCTGAGCATGCGCGACTCACATCTGCACTCGACTCAGATCGGGCTGTGACACTAGCGTCCGTGGCTAAGCCAACTTCTGATAGGGTGGGCCGACTGCTTGCCTTTACGTGATTTGTCAAGATCCGAGGTAAATCACGTAGTG
Source organism: Sander lucioperca (assembly GCF_008315115.2). NCBI lineage: Eukaryota > Metazoa > Chordata > Actinopteri > Perciformes > Percidae > Sander > Sander lucioperca. Next base: position 13,026,589 of record NC_050188.1, on the reverse strand, counting down.
CACTCTGAGTAGTGTAGTTTATGTAACGTTAGGGTCAATCTCTCTGACACTGACACTTTCTCTGTCAGTGGTAGAGTATGGGCTACATGCGAGAAGTAGCGGTACGCAAGAAAAAGTGCAGGTACGCTTAAGAGTAAAATGTAGAAGTGCCGGTACTGCGTACCAGTGAGTACCGGCCCACTTTGAGCACTGGTTTTCCCTCGTTTGGTGGGTGTGTCTCTTGTTTATTGGCTGTTGCACAGGTGATACCCAATCAGCAGAGACGTGTATATAAACTCGTGGTGATAAAAAAGGCATAGTTGGGCTGCTTTGGGATCCTTCTGTAAGTTATTTCAGGGTACAATGGTTCTGGAAAATGCTGCGACAGAGACGGTTTAGAACCGAGACGCCCCAACTCAGAGTAGTTTCCTGTATCTGTGTCACGTTGGATGTGAACACAGATTATGAGCGATTCTTTCGCCCCGTAGTCACCAAAGTAAATATTGGACCCTTTCTTCAACAAGCCACATTTCCCCGGAACATTCTGACACAAAAATGGCAATTTTCAGACGGACACATCAGGAGAAAATTAACTTTGTTCCAGACCTGTGTCTGTCTCAGGAACAAACTCTCGCGAGTTTAAGCTAACGTCAGCTAACGTTGGTGAACGCCCTAACAAAACTAATCTCTGTGATGCTAAATATGTCTTTTAGCTGTGTCAATATCTAACACTAGCAAAAGAAAATATTAATACATTATACAAATATAACTCATCTATCCACACGACGTTCACTACACATTCAAACGTCATTCAAAAGAGCGTCTGGAAAGCGTACATCCTATGGGGAGTTTCTGAGGCTAACAAGCCATCACGTTCCGTTAGCATTCCATTGACTGCCATTCATTTTGGCGTCACTTTAACAGCGAATAACTTTACATCTGAAGCGTTTAAAGACTCTATTTGTCCATTGTTTATTTCTAAAGAAACACGACAATGTATAAAAGGCTCCATTACCTTGTATCTCACGTTATGGCCCCATAGCAGGCGTTTTTGTAAAAATAGGCTAACGATTGTGTCATAACCACGCGACTTACTGTCGCATAGTAGAGGAATTACCGTATAGTACATGAGAAGCTCGCAGGCGATGAGGGGGACGTGGAAGCATACAGTCGAAATGACAAAATAATTAATCAGAATACTTACCAAAAGTTTCTCCCGTCCTACGCTCATGGACAGCTCCTACTCACGCTCTCCGTCTCTGTAAGATTGAATGATTGAGATTTCTCTTGGCACAGCTACCAGAAGACTTACAACTTTTAGACCGGTTGCTCACGGCACATCTACGTCGTCAAGCTCAGTTTGAGGCTGCGCAGTAACGCTCAGCCATCACCGGAAAAGTGCTTCTAATTGACTTCACTGGTCTCCGTGGAAGTCTATGGCATCGCTTTGTCCATTCTTTTACTGTCCATGGTTTCATTCCATCTTTAGTATAGAGGATCTTTGGCTGCAAGCAGCGATGCAGGAGGCCAAGCAATCGGCCTGTTCTAAACAGGCACGCTTTGAACAAGCACTGTAGGCTACTAGTAATGTAAACAATACACCAATTAACAAGATCATATTCAATGTGCAATCACTGCATATGACAGTTAAATGACAGTTTTCTTATTTATTGAAAACTGTGTTTCCTTTGCAGAAGTAATCCATAAAATAATTGAAGAACGTAATTTGCAACTTTAGAAATGCTGACATTCTGAGAACAGATGCTTACTTATTGTAAACTCTGTTTCTTTTGCAGGAATAATCCATGAAATAGTTAAAGAAAAGACACAGGTGACTCTGAGATGTCCTCACTCTGTGGAGGGAGACGTGACGTGGAGCAGAGAGAGGAATGGAAACAAAACTGACATACTGACAGTTAATGGAGACAGAGACATAAAACACATTCATGACCCACACAGACGATACAGTTCATTAGCTGATAAGTCACTGTTCATTCTAAAAGCTGTCGTCTCAGACTCTGGAAGATACTTCTGTAACAGTGAAGTAGCTGCAAATCTGACGGTGATCCCATCAGGTAACATCAAACTTTAATTAATGAAAAAGGGGTTTAAAGATGACCTATTACTGTATATAGCATTTTCAGGTTCATACTTGAATTTTGTGATTCTACTTGAACATGTTTACATACTTTAATGTTCAAAATCACTTTATATTTCTCAACTACTACACAACCGGACATGTCCCAGCAGTAATGTGACCCGAAATTGGGGAGAAATGACCAACATTGGCTGCCAAGATTACTGCTTTCTGGCGTTAGCATGCAGTGGGGTCATCCCTATGTTTTTAGAAAAAAGGTCCTATGTTCCCCGTTTTTCCCAAGAAGGGTCCTATGTTCCCCTGTAGCAATACATACCGGGGAGCATAGGACCCGGGGAACATAGACACGCTCCCTAGGTGGGGTCATCCCTGGGTTAGGGGTTAAGGGTTGGAATTTGGCAGTAATGGTGGAAAAAGTAACAGACCGGGGAACATAGGACCGTTTTTTTGAAAAAGGGTCCTCTGTTCCCCAGTCTCATACAAAGAGGGGAACATAGGACCCAGGGAACATAGGACTCAGGGAACATAGGACCCGGGGAACATAGACACGCTCCCGCATGCAGCTACTTAATAGTTAGCAGTATGCTAACGTTAGATATTGTAATGGGACGAAGCAGCACTTTCTACCGTCAAAAATCGCAGATAAAGGCTTCTGAACCAAACACTATCCAATCGGACATGTTTCAGCAGTAATGCGACCCGAAAATGGGTAGAATTCAACAACACTGGCAGCCAAGATGACATCTTTTACTGCCGTTTGCATGTAGCTACATGCGACAATGTTAACAACGCAGTAGCTTAAAAAACAAAACACTCCCGTCCTGCCTACTTGGAGCAGATGACCAATCATAGAAGGCCGGCTAAGTGTTGCGTAACACTCAGCCGAGAGTAGAAAAAACTGTTGAAACCGGAGCGTTCAGAACAGTTGAAAATCTAAACATTTTAGCTCACGGGGATTTCTCTAAAATACGTTTACATCATTGTTTGAAGTTTTTGCCACGTTTAACATGAAAATCCGACATTATAACATTGTAGATGTGACAGAAAATACAGAAAAAGCATATCATATGTCCACTTTAATCTGAGAGAGTGGGTAAAGTAAATACTGTACTATGTATTCCTCTGCCACACACAGAAGGTAACAAGAGAACGACAAGTCCGACAACAACACCAAAAACAACAACAACAACAACAACAACAACAGCAACAACAACACCAAAAACAACAACAACAACAACAACAACAACAACAACAACAACAGCAACAAACCCAGGTAGGATGACAAGAAAGAAGTCTTTCTGAGATGGTCTAGTAAGTTTATCGTCCAATCATAGATTAGTCTCGCATTGCCAGACCTTCCTCCACAGCGCTGCGAAGGAGGGTCTGGCAAGTCCACACAGCATTCTGGGATGGGAGAAAAACATGCTCTGGTTCATTGGCATTTCTTTAAACCAATCGCAATCATCTTGGGTGGTGCTAAGCGCCGGACGGAGCCACGGTGCCGCTGCAAAATAGCCTCGGGAAGGAACTTGTTTTGGTGTACGTTCAAAAGTTGTTTTAGTCATGCAACAGAAAACTCAGATTGGACAGATAGTCTAGCTAGCTGTCTGGATTTACCCTGCAGAGATCTGAGGAGCAGTTAACCATAGTCCTCAGAAATCAGCCGGAGTTTAGAACGTCAACACAGAGAAAGAGGAAGGTAACGGACATCCGGCCGAAAATGAGGGACGTCCAGCGGAATTTCTGGCGGCAACGGAGCAATCCCGGAAATTAAACGTTTTCGATATAGACTAATCCCAGATGTACCCGGCCTCCCTGTACACTGGCGGATAACCAATACCATTTTAAATGACAGCTTGCACCCTTTGCACAAGGAGATTAGTGCAGTTTAGTCATTTGTTGCACTAGGTATAAAAGATATCTTATAGATATTCTTGTTTGCCAGAGGTACTCTGTATCGTCACTCTAAGGGAACAGCTTAAACTCAGTATGAAAGGTTTGGCCTGCCATTATAAAGCTTAGGCACAGCACCCAAGATGTTTTTGGCGTTTAATTATATTTGAAGTCAAGCAAACAGAATCCTCTGCATTCAACTTGAAGTTGTGATGCACCGGAAAACCAGGTCACATCCTTTTGCCTTCTTCAAAACAAGATTTCATTCTGTAGTAAAGTGCAAGGCCAAGCAATCGGCCTGTTCCAAACAGGCACGTTTTTGAACAAGCACTGTATTAGTAATTTAAAAAAAGACCAATTAACAAGATCATATTAAATGTGCAATCACTGCATCTGACAGTTAAATGAGAGTTTTCTTATTTATTGAAAGCTGTGTTTCCTTTGCAGAAGTAATCCATAAAATAGTCGAGGAACGTTTGACTTATTTGCAACTTCAGAAATGCTGACATTCTGAGAACAGACATTCTGTTTCTTTTGCAGGGATAATCCATGAAAAAGTTGAAGAAAAGACACAGGTGTCTCTGCGATGTCCTCGCTCTGTGGAGGGCGACGTGACGTGGAGCAGAGAGAGGAATGGAGACAAAACTTACATACTGACAGTCTATGGAGACAGAGACATAAAACACATTGATGACCCGGGCAGACGATACAGTTCATTAGCTGATAAGTCACTGTTCATTCTAAAAGCTGTCGTCTCAGACTCTGGAAGATACTTCTGTAACAATGAAGCAGCTGCAGATCTGACAGTGATCCCATCAGGTACTGTGTATCATTGCTCTAAAGAGAAATCAGAATCAGAATAAGTTTTATTGGCCAAGTATACTTCCATACACAAGGAATTTGACTTCAGTAGGTGTTAACTCTCTATACATTCAACAAATAGTCATGTAGTAGTAAACATTCAGTAGACAACTAGTAATATAGACACATACTGTACAATAGAGACAACAATATACATATAGGCACATAGCAACATAATATACAAAAATACAAATTATAGAAATAGAAATTATGATTCGATTGAAATACATCAACTGTAACACCTGGACACTACATGATGCAGTTAAAAGTAATACATCTTGTTGATAAGACTTTGATGGTTTTATACTAAAGATCTTCGTGATCTTTGTCCCAGCTTTCTACCAGATATCATTGAAACTGAAAACGTAGTTTTTGAGATATTCTGCTAACAAACAAACAAAGTCTTGTATAACCGTAAACACGCGCCTTATAATAATTACCATAAATGTGCTGTTTTACGTTTTGACATTGACTGAAAAGTAATTAAAACATCACGTCCATGTATGTCTTCTCTCTATCGCAGCTCGACAAATAGAAGCGACACACAGCAGAAACAGGAAGTGATGTCAGATCCTCCATCACGCAGAAACAAGAGCGGTTAAAACTCAACTGTCATCAGCGTTCGTCCTCATTCAGTCCAACAGAAAACAGAGTGACGACTGCAGAAACTACTGTTACCGTTACTTCTTCTACCACTGGCATTCTGACTGACATACTGCTGCAACTACAACCACTCTCAGTGCTACTTCTGGCAGTTTGTATTACACATTCAAATACTGCAATGACTTGAAATCATAAGCAGTTACATTGGGGCTCAGCCAAAACCTCCGGGGGCCCAGAGCGACCTCAAATTTAATCAGAAAGAAGGAAATGTCTAATTTAAAATCACTGAGCACCAATGATACAAACCGCCTCAATTTACTATTGATGCTTATTTTAAACTGTATCCATGCCACATACTATACAGTATGTCCATTGCACATACTATATGTCCATTGCACATACTATATGTCCATTCCACATACTATATGTCCATTGCACATACTATATGTCCATTCCACATACTATATGTCCATTGCACATACTATATGTCCATTCCACATACTATATGTCCATTCCACATACTATATGTCCATTGCACATACTATATGTATTCCACATACTGTATGTCAATTGCACATACTATATGTATTCCACATACTATATGTCCATTAAACATACTATATGCCCATTCCACATACTATATGTCCATTCCACATACTATATGCCCATTGCACATCCACATACTGTATGTCCATTGCACATACTGTATATCCATTGCACATACTGTATGTCCATTGCACATACTGTATATCCATTGCACATACTATATGTCCATTCCACATACGATATGTCCATTGCACATACTATATGTCCATTGCACATAATATATGTCCATTGCACATACTGTATATCCATTCCACATACTATATGTCCATTGCATATACTGTTTATCCATTGCACATACTATATATCCATTGCATATACTGTATATCTATTGCACATACTGTATATCCATTCTACATACTATATGTCCATTCCACATACTATATGTCCATTGCACATACTGTATATCCATTGCACATACTATATATTCTTGGCATTTCTGCACTCAACCCATTCAGCCTCTTTTTTCTTATGCAACAGTTAATATGTATATATTGTTTATTTCATATTAATGTTTAATATGTTTGTTTTTTTGTGTATGTATGCACCATTCACCTATTTCTCTTTTGTTACCTCTGCCAAGGAGCACTGAGCTTTCGTTCCGCTGCTGTGATAACGAAACATTTTAATAAAATAAGTTCAGAGGATTCTGCAGGCTTGTACGAGTACTTTTCAGTAAGGACATTTGTCTTTGCGTGGTAGCTCACTTCTCACAATGCTCTTAACCAAATTATTTCCACATGTGCTATTCATAATCTTGTCATCAGTGTTCATCGACCATTATGGGAAGTGCGTGCATGAAGTGTTTTTTTTTTCTATTGAGAAACGTGGTCTACTTTACCACACAGTTCCTGTTCTCAACCTAAATAGAAGATGATCACACGTTATTCTGTGCACTGAACCATTTCAGTCTGTAGAAAGATGAGGGTGAATATCCGCAGCTGCCTGTTGGCCTTTGTTCTGGGCTGTAACGTCACTGCAGGTAAGAACTTCAATCAGTTATTCTTCACCTTATTGGTGACATTTTCTTCTGCTAAACTGGAATTTAATATAACTGGCTTATACCCTGAAACGCAACGGGACTGATCTCGATTTACACATGAAAAATAATGTTAATACAGTTTTTCTCAATCGCTTTGGCACAATCGTCGAATGACTTTAAACTCTGTCAAACTATATGACTATTTACGTATATGAACATTAGGTCAGTTGTTCACAGTCTCATTGATCACTGCATTAGAACAAAATGCACTGAGTAAGCCTTGCAGATCAAAGTAGTTTGCATTAATTTGCTACTGAATCATATTACTCTCAAATGCAGTTAGACACATCATTGTGTGAATCCCTACATGATAAAAAGAGCAACCAACAATCGCAATAACCTGTCACACAGATACATGATAGTTATGTGGTATTGTTGTAAAAGTTGTCAGATGGATAGATGCAGGCTAGATTGGGGAACAATTTCATTTCTTCCCAATTTAGAGCAACCAAATGCAAATACTGCCCAATTCAGCTGACAGGTGAAACTCATACTGTAATCAATCTGTTCTCAAACACAATTCACTGTATACTGCAAGGGTAAGACTGAATTTTCCAGGAATAATGAGCATGCAGGAGACAGACAGGGGCAAGAGCCTGCCCGGGCAGAAGGAAGGGGCATTAGAGAGGGGGGTGGTATGGTGAGGGGGAGAGGGGGACAGAGAGGATAAGCAAGAGCCAGAGAAAGGCAAAGGCACAGAAAATAACAAATGAGCAACAATTATAGACCATGAAATCAACTATGGCCTAAGTATGACAGAGGCTGGTCGGAGAGGGCAGCCTATTTTCTTGCACATATCGGACAGTAGTTCCTTATAATTTTGCGGTTGTGAGTGGGTAACTATCACACTTTCAGAGTACACAAGATGTCTTTGCATTTTGACTGTCTTGGTCTAAGCAATGATAAAGGAACCTTTTGTTTTGATGACAACGGTTACGGAAACATGAAATAATTCCTTTGATTGAGTAATTACCTTTGGCAGGTCACATAGAGTGATGTGCTGAATGTACAGTACCACACGGTGTGAGGATTGTACTTAGAGTTTTAACAATTGTAAGTTTGTTTTAGTAAATGTTCCAAATCGATTGAGAAAAACTAACACGTAAAGTAGGCTGCATGCAGTCTGCACTGTGAGGTCTTGAAGCTCGTCTCAGTGGAGTCTGGTATAGTTGACGTATAATGTAAAAACTTCAATCACTGTATCAAGGTTCAATTGAGAGTTTTCGTATTTATTGAAAACTGTGTTTCCTTTGCAGAAGTAATCCATAAGATAGTCGAAGAACGTTTGACTTATTTGCAACTTTAGAAATGCTGACATTCTGAGAACAGATGCTTACTTATTGTAAACTCTGTTTCTTTTGCAGGAATAATCCATGAAATAGTTGAAGAAAAGACACAGGTGACTCTGAGATGTCCTCACTCTGTGGAGGGATACGTGACGTGGAGCAGAGAGAGGAATGGAGACAAAACTGACATACTGACAGTTAATGGAGACAGACTCATAAAACACATTGATGACCCGGGCAGACGATACAGTTCATTGGCTGATAAGTCACTGTTCATTGTAAAAGTTGTCGTCTCAGACTCTGGAAGATACTTCTGTAACAATGAAGCAGCTGCAGATCTGACGGTGATCCCATCAGGTAACATCAAACTCCAATAACATCGTTCAGCTTTCTGTTTCTCTTCCTGTTTTTCAGAATCATGTCTCTAAGCTAAATGTTTAATCAAAAGTAAAGAATAAACTTTGATTAAAAAAAATATGTTCTGGCACAATAATGAAATGATGCATTTTAAATGTAAATGCACCTTTTTTAACCTTTAATGGCAACTATTTTGTAAAGTATAATATAATCATTATTTATGTCTGAACAAGGATTTAAAATCAAGTTTTAAATTCATGACACTATGATTGGCAGAATATTTACTTCCTGTATTTGAGGAGCTTTTTGGTGCAGCCTACATCTGCACATCTGTGTTTAAGTTTTTAGTTTCAATTATAAAGATTTATTCCTTTGAATAGAAACTGCTGAAAAATAACCTCAACCAAGAGGGCAGGTTAAATGCTGCCTTCACACGAAACTTTGAGGTTAATTGTATTTTAAAACGTGACAAGTCAAACAAACAACATCCTCAGCAAGCCGTGAGAAGACTTTGCAAAATGACGGACCACAGAAACGTCACAGCCTGTCAACCATTTCAAAATAAGTGTATGATCTGTAATAAAGTATGTTTGTGCCCTATCTTATGTTCTCTTTCATGCTCTGAAGGTAACAAGGCACCACCCACAACAACCACAAGGACAAACCCAACAACCCTGACAACAACCACACCAACAACAACCCCGACAACAGCAACAACAGCAGCACTTCCTCCAACAGAAGCAGTAACAACTGTACCATCAACTCCACCTCTGACTGATAAAGATAAGACTACAACAGAGAAACACAGAAACAACAAGAAGAGTAAGATGAAACAGATCTTCATATGAAATTAAATGGATGAAAAAGGGTTTAATCTGAGAGAGCATGTAAAATAAATACTGTACTATGTATTCCTCTGCCACTCACAGAAGGTAAAAAGACAACGACAACAACAACAAGGAGAAACCCAACAACCCTGACAACAGCAACAACAGGAAATACAACAGGTAAAACTTCCACAAACGCAGGTAACAGGACAGAATCAAAGTTGTTCTGAGAAATGTACATCAAAGTTTACAAAAAATACGATGCAACCATCTCATAGTCCAGGTGATGTGTGAACATTATGTCCATTTTTTCCGATGTCCGTTTCCTTCCTCTCTGAGTCTCTGTGTTGGCGTTCTAACCTCCGGTGGATTTGTGAGGTCTATGGTTAACTGCTCCTCAGATCTCTGCAGGGTAAATCCAGACAACTAGCTAGACTATCTGTCCAATCTGAGTTTTCTGTTGCTGATTAAAAAAACCTTTGAACGTAAACATGTTCCACCAAAACGAGTTCCTTCCCGAGGCTGTTTTGCAGACACACCGTGGCTCCGTCCAGCGCTTAGCACCGCCCAAGAAGATTGTGATTGGACTAGCCAGACCCTCCTCCGCATTGTAGTTGGTTCCCAGTGGACTTCTTTAGCAAGTTTTGTCTTTAAGCTTTTGGAGTGTTATTTATTTATTATGTGCTCTAGCTTTTCCAACGTTTTAGATACAGATATGTAAATAATAATGGTCAAAAAATGAGGCAAAATTGCATTATTGTAAAAACATAAAATTTTCTAGAGGGAGGGCTCCTAAACCCCCCACCAAATACGTGCACGTAAGTCTTCCACACACCTAGAGAAAACACTGGTTTAAAGGGGATGTTAATGTCACCAATGATGGACGCAGCTTTCCTGTATACAGCTGAACTGTAAAGGTCATCCAGTGGCTTTTTATCTTTCGTGCTGTTCTGACAATCAAAGTCGTCCAATACGTGTACCTGACGAGGGTCTGATTCTGAATGTTTCTTGTCTTCCAGAGACTCCTTTCCCGTGGCAGATGTGTGTTCGTACGGTGATTGGAATCCTCTATTTAATCATCATGATCAGCATCACCGTCACCACCTGGAGGAAAGGTGAGTACACTTTAATCTCCAGCAGTTCTTTCATAATACTCTTCAATGAAGTCATGTTCAGAAACTCAAAACATTCAATTACGTTTTTTTTTTAATTTTGAAAAAACCTTTGCTCATAATATCAGAAATAACTTAAACAGTTTAGGATGTACAATGCATAGGTGTAACGTGGGGATTAATCAAAACTGGCTAGTGCACCCCCCTCCAAAATACTACTACTACTACTACTACTAATAATAATAATAATAATAATAATAATAATAATTTCCTTTACATAATTACACATAAAAAGACATTTGCAGCATAAATTGTTACAGAAAAGTGCACCAGAATGCAGAAAATGAAGTGTTTCTGTTTGACGCTCAAAATTTCAATTTTGCTCCAAATTAGAAATCTCAAAGCCCCCAATGTTGAACCCAAAGTTACACCCTTGCTCCAATGTAAAGTGTTCTATGAACGGCCACATGGGGGAACTGTTGCTGCTATTATCACACATCTTTGTCCTAGTACTTTTTTTGAGATATTCTGCAAACAAACAAACAGACAATTTTGGATGTCATGTATAACCATGAACATGTATCTAATAATTACCATAACCAGGATTTTTTAAGTGGGTTGGCAGGGGGAGGGGGGGGGGGTGTCAATATTCACTAAGGGGGGGGCCCAGGGGAGGGGCATTTCATCAGAATACAGCATAGAAAATCTGCTTAGTAATATAGGAAATATTGAATAGGATAGAACAACATAATGTAATTCTGCTAAATACATCATCACATTCATTATTATTGACTTGTTTTCATTTGAAACAAATTGTATATCTGAATACAAAACACATTTTCTATAGGCTCAGTCTGCAACTTTAAAAAAAAAAAAAAAAAAACATTTCCAGTTTCCAGCTCATGGTTGCATGAGCATTTTGGATAGTCGTGAAAACATTGAAATTGGTCATGTGACAAGGGCTGGGAAGATTGGCAGAACAGGCAGCCAAGTGAGCCAATGGAAATCTCAATTGTCAGATTGACAGCACTCTAGCCCAATGGATTGAGGACGGGGGCTGGTGCCACCTCACATCCCCCTTCTAGCCCCACCCCCTCCCATAAACGCTGTTTTACATGTTGACATTGACTGAAAAGTGGCATGAAAACATCACGTCCATGTTTATTTTCTCTCTGTTGCAGCTCGACAAACAGAAGCGACACACATCAGAAACAGGAAGTGATGTCAGATCCTCCATCACGCAGAAACAAGAGCAGTAAAACCTCCACTGTCATCAGCGTTCGTCCTCATTCAGTCCAACAGAAAACAGTCCTCCTGCTGCTTTCTACACCATGACGACTACAGAAACTACTGTTACTTCTTCTACCACTGATATTGTGCAGCAACTACAACCAAACATGAGAAACAATGTAATAGTTGAACTGTAATGACCTGTTTGTATAATAGCCTGAAAAAATAATGGACAAAACCTCCAGGCCTAAAGAAGTGAAGCCAAAGATGAAGTGACTTAAAGCTGCATTCTCTCTAATTTCCAGCAGGGGGCGACTCCATATATTTGAGCCTTTTTTGAAGAAATGTAAATAGTTTGTCTATATGGTGTTGATTATGTTTATGCACTGGCTGACTCCAAATATATAGGAGAACTGTTTTAGACAACACAAAGGCTTGTGTAGCATTGCTGTGTGTGTGATATTGACATTATTATTTTGATTATTGGCATAAGTGAATGTCATGAGGACAGAAGCATTTGGACTTTTTTTTGAAAAAATGTAGATATTTTGTCCATTGTATAAGTTATAATGTTTATTTTATTCACTGTTTGACTCCCAAGACATATGAGAAGTGTTTTAGACAGGAGATTTGCTTAGCTTTTATTGCTGTGTGTGATATCAATAAATATCTGTGAGATTCAATTTCTGTTTATGTATTTCTCTTTATGGTCCCACAACCTTTGTTTACGTTCAAGTGACCTCACTGCAGCACAAATATTCTAATAGAACAGTTTGTCCTGAAATAATGGTGTTCATAGATTGACTGTGGACAACAGGCTTGATGTTTACAAGCTTTTTTAGAAAATTAAACCAGACGGACCATGAGTTGTCAAAAAGGGTGCAGAGGGTTAATACACCAATAAAGTGAACAATACAGGAGATAACTTAATGTTAATAATAATAATTTCCTTTACGTAAAAAAAAAAGACATTTCCAGCATAAATTGATGCAAAAAAGACACAAATTCTTGCATAAAAATTCACCACAATGCCGGAAATTAAGTGTTTGATGCTCAAAACTTTATGGGGGAGGACCCCCAGGCCCTCCTAGTTACAATGTTGAAACAAAACCTACGCCCTTGGTGTCAATTTAACTTTAAATTGTAGTTCTCTTGTCTTGTTGCGCTTCCTGTCTGCGGTCCAGCACACAGACTCAGGAACATGTGTATGTCCAAAAGTTGTTTTAGTTGTGGCATTTCTTTAAACCAATAACAATCGTCTTGGGCTACGCTAGGCACCGGAAGTAACCACGGTGTCTCTGCAAAATAGCCTCGGGAAGGAACTTGTTTTGGTGGAACATGTGTACGTTCAAAAGTAGTTTTAGTCGGAAACAGAAAACTCAGATTGGACAGATAGTCTAGCTAGCTGTCTGGATTTACCCTGCAGAGATCTGAGGAGCAGTTAACCATAGTCCTCACAAATCAGCCGGAGGTTAGAACGCCAACACAAAGAAAGAGGAAGGGGACGGACATCTGGCCGAAGAAGAGGGACATCCGGCACCGGAACAATCCCGTAAATTAAACGTCGTCGACATAGGCTAGACAAAAGGTGAATACAGGTGCAGCAACCATGGGCAGTATGAGAAAAATCAAGTGTTTTTAAAAATTATACCATGTAAATATGTTTTAGTAGAATCACAAAAGTTCAAAAGTAATCGTTTTATAACAGGTCTCCTTTAAAGGTGACACATTGGTAGAAATGAATACTAAAGTCCAACTAATTTGATGATGTTTATTAAACAGGGAATACATACAAATAACTGTTTATCTGGTGGATCCAAAGTTTCACATAGGAAGATGATTCCAAACGTGGAGCCCGAAAAACCTGGTTTTTCCACATTTAATAAATCTGCATTCCGATCTTTAGGGATTATGTTATTTGGTTTACAGTGTGTGCAGTTGCAGTGAAGAATGTTCTTTCCTGCCCTGCTAATTATGAGGACCCCATGTTCATGTCACAACATTAAAGCTACAGTGCGTAGAATCTGTCGTCCCCCATGAGGAATTCTAAGTAATGACAACAACACTGTCGGTGTGTCCACATGATACAAGCCTTCCGTGATCACGCACCACCCCCACGCCTCCCCTCCCCCACGCAGTTGCTAGTAGCCAAGGAGGACACGGAGGATTCAAAAAACATGATGGACTCTTCAGAAGAGGTCATTATCTTCACTCGAGTTTCTGCACGGGAAAGTCACCTGACGCCACAATCTTCTGAACATAGTCATACTGAGAAATCCAGAGAGAGTTGTGTGGAGCTGATGGTCTTAATTAGCTTTGTAGCAACTCATTTGGCCACGGCTTGAATGTAACGGATGTTTAATAATATCAAAAAGTTACGCACTAAAGCTTTAATGTAACGGAGTTTATTTGTTACTTCCAGTGAAAGTGAGATAACAAACTGGGTGCGTTAGGAGAGGACTCAAGGGCCAGCTATCCTTACAATGCAGTGGTGTAGTCCAGGGTATACGCTGGTATACGGCGTATACCTACTTATTTTTCAGTCAGCATTGCGTATACCCACTTCTAAATCCCCCCTGATGCGCACCATTCAGTAATATCTGTGAGCCAGATTGCCCATTTTTTCCTCAAGGATAGTGAAGCCATGACCCACCCTCCTTTGCCTCTAATTGGCTGGTACTCGCTGCTTTCACTGATTAGATTGGTTAACTTTAGGCATGAGGACTGATGAGCCAATCAGAGGCAGAGTAGGGCGGGTCATGCCGAGGAAAATATCGCTAATACCTCAGGTGCCAGTGAAAAAAAACAAAAAAAAACCTCAGGTGCCGGTGCCACTTGACTAGATAACGGCAGCAGACCAAACAACAGATGAAGAAATAACACAAGCGGCGGTGTGCCACCCCAGTTGATGGAAGACATAATTCTGAGGTAAGTTTTAAGGTGGTTTCCAAATGAATAATTATTTTAAACTACTGGCAAATTGCCAGTGGCAATATGACTGCACATTTAGAGGAGAAGAGATAACACCATGTTTGCCTCATGATAAATACATTTTACATTCATCCAGGCTGCTTGTGTGACCAGTAGTAACTACAAACTGCTCCTAATCAAGTCATGATCATTTTATAATAGTGAGCAAGTAGAAATGACAGATTTTTGGGTAAACTAAATCATAGTCTTACATGTCACTGTTTCTAAAACAGGGCTTTTTTTCTGGACTACTTTAAAAAAAAAAAAAAAAAAAAAAAAGGTGAAAACTGAGAGTATACCCACTTCTCCAGGGACCACTACACCACTGTTACAATGGCCCTGCCATTACTGTGTAGTGTTGTATAGTGCATTGCTTTTTGTAACTATATGAACGAGTAGTTTATGAGAACAGCCTGATTTGAGTTACTGTCTAGTTGTGGCACTGTATGAGTTGTGTTTAAGGGCGTTTTCACACATGAGAGTCCGAACCAAGGTCCGGACCAAGATTCATGTTTTTGTTACATTGTAACATTTGATCCGGTAAGTTTTGGTTTCACACTGCAGTTATGCAAGCGCACTAAAGATCTCTACGTGACAAAACTACGTCCTGCCGTCATCACATACGTCGAGCTACATCTCCAGATCAGACCCGGCTCCAGACACAAATTCACGGACGGGCATGCCATTATTTTTGGGGGGGCACAAATTAAATAAATCTCATCATGTAACATTATGTTAATTATCTTGCAAATGAGCATTGAATGAATGCATACAGGTCTACACGTTTAACAGATTTTATTTGGTATTGAAACAGCATAACAGCAGAGTGACTTAATTTTCACTGCGCAGTATGTACACTAAACATACAACTATTGCACACAACCCTTGCTTTGGGTTACAGTGTCGGCTAGCAGCACCGTGGCTAATGCTAGCTTTGGCAGTGACAACTTCAGAACTAACGTTACTCCCTGTACTTTTGCCGTCTTTGTCAATTTCTTCCACCAACCTTGGAGCTCGTTGATTAACATTAAGGAAACGCCATATATCCATAGCCTAAATTATCTCTTTAGTTTACATTAAGCTACCTATTCTCTCATACAAATTCCCGATAGCTTCCTGACATGCAGGCTGCATGTCAATTTCCATTTGAACCGCATCAGTTTTGACAAACCAATCAAGCTTGTCAGTTAAAAAAGGGCTCGTCCGTCCAGGGCGGGCACAGCAGACTCTGGGGGCGGGCCCGGCCCCCTAAAGCCCGCCCATAACGCCGGGAATGCTCCAGATACTTATAATTGATTGGTTTCGTCTCCTCTCTCTGTGTCGGAGTTATTTTCATCTGACTGCTGCTCTCCTCTAACTGCCGCGGCTCTTTTTGTTTTGTTGTGATGTTGAGAAGCAAGACACTGGAACTTTCTGGAGAATTTATTCAGAGACAAACGGAAACCTACACTGTACATTTACTACCACTTAACAAATAAACTGCTGATGTATTCTCTGCTCTGATAGCCGACAGCTGTCTCCTCTGAACGTAGTCACCGTCACTCTCTCAGCACCGAGCTGTTCCTTAAAGGAGCTATTCCCCGGTCTTGTAACACAAGGAGAGCCTGCCAGAGCTTCTTCTATTTGGTCCGAAAGTCCGAACCATCCAAAAAATGCTTTCACACTGTAAACGAACCGGACCACGGTTCAGTTTGGTCCGGACCGAGACCACCTCTTTTGGTCGGACCAAAATTTGGTCTTTTGATCCGGACCGTGGTCCGGGGGAGGTTTCACACCTCTAATTTTGGTTTGGATCAAACTGAAAAGTCCGAAAGTGTCCAAATGAGGTATGTGTGAAAACGCCCTAAAATAACAGGAAACATCAACATTCATTAACCACAGGAGGAAATACAGGAAGGCATCGATATTAGTCAACATTGTGGGTTTCTAGTCGCACGTTAAGCGCATTGACACAGAGCAGCCGAGTTCCTGTTCTCACTTCAGATGAAAACTGTGATCACTGATCAGTCACGTCAGTCTGCGTGAGGATGAGGGTGAATATCTACCTGCTCGTCTTAGTGCTTGGCTACAAGACCGCTGCAGGTAAGGACTTTATTTTTTAAAAT
Organism: Sander lucioperca; assembly: GCF_008315115.2. Lineage (NCBI taxonomy): Eukaryota > Metazoa > Chordata > Actinopteri > Perciformes > Percidae > Sander > Sander lucioperca. The sequence continues at coordinate 13,009,623 of NC_050188.1, read as the reverse complement.
AATCAATTCAGTCACATCAGTTTTTAAAGATGATGTTTGTAGTTCACCTCGAGAGATGCAACAGGTTGTAGTCGGTGTGAGGTTAACGTGTTGAGGGAAACTGCTTTAGAAAGTCTTGATCAGTCAACTACAGACGATAAAGTTTTATTTCTCATTACAGAACATGTAAACAAACATGCTCTAAACGTATGTCCTCATCTGTATATCTACATCTGCCCATTGCACATACTGTATAGTTTTTGCATTCTGCACTCAGCCCATTCAGCTTCCTTTTTCTTATGCTAAACAGCCATTTTGTATAGAACAGTCTCTATTTCTGTATTTATTACGTATTAAAAAGGTATAGTAAGTGATGTTCATCCATTACACTTTTTGTCAAATTCAGTGAATATCTCCTCACGGTCACCTAGCGCTCTATTTTCTGTGCACTGAAAAAAAAAAAAAGTGCGGTGATAATACAGAGCCCTGGCTGTGTGACTGGAAGATGGAGTGAATGAGCCACAAAGTGCTGTTCCAGCCAATCAGCAACAGGCGGAGACAGTTGATGGTAGGGGCGGGGGGTGAGGGGGGGGGGAACGGGGGTGGCAGTAGGTGAATGTGCTGGCCGGCCAGTAGTTATCTGTCCCTGAATCTGGGGGGCGGAGCTTCTGAAGGGGGCATTAAAATCTTACTTTTAATTGAAGCCATTCGTGTTAGTTGGTAAAAAGACATCTGAGGCACTCTGATAGTACTTTTGAAACCCTTTATTAAAGGGTAATTTTAAGGTATTTTTCAACCTGGGCCCTATTTGCACATGCATTTGTGTCTAAGTGACTAATGTGAACAAAAATCTTTGAAATTGGTCCAGGATTGAGAGAGAACGCTTTAACCGGCAGCCACAAACCGGGCTGCAATGTAACCCTATGGGACAAATGTTCACCGTCAGTTTGCGTCCACTAAAAGTTTTTTGCCGCTGACAGGCTCAGATTATTACTCTAAGTGTCTGACAAAGTTATGGAAAGGATTCCTACAGAGATAGACCTTTTTGTTAAAGAGTAACATCCTTTTTGTTGAACATGAAACAGCTCGGAAATCACCATCACCAAACCCACCAGACTCCATGTAAATAAATAGTACATTTAGCGTGTATAGAACCAGCATATTTTCGCATGTAAATGGGTGAATTAAGGGTTAATTTCAAACAGAACGAAGTAGTGATTGTTGGAACATTAGAAAGACGAACCAAGACGTCTTTTCATGGTTTTATATTGTTTGTTTTTCGACTTTGAATCAAGTGTATTTTATGCTGATAAAAAGCACTGATTATTTAAATGGAGTCTGGTGGGTTTGGTGATGGTGATTTCAGGGTTTTTTCATGTTAAACTAAAAGGATCTTACTCTTTAACAGAAAGGTCTATCTCTGTAGGGATCATTTCCATAATGTTTTCAGACACTGAAGCCCTATTCGCACAGGATTAGTAGAATTTTTACTTGACAAATTACAGACATGGCCGATTCGTACGGGATAGGGCTTTAGAATAATAATCTGAGCCTGTCAGCGGCAAAAACAGCCCTATTAGTGGACGGAAACTGACAGTACGCAATTGCCCTTTAATGTTGCATTGCAACTTGTTTCAGACTCGCTAATACTGGATCAATTTAAAAAAATGTTGTTCCCATCAGTCATTAGACACAAAAACATGGGAAAATAGGTTGAAGGTTGAAAAAGTTACCCTTTAATACAGTGTTTCTCAAGCGTTTTTCAATAGTGTACCCCTTTGAATTGCTTTTTTTAAGCCAAGTACCCCCTGCCCAGTGCAAAACATTTTTGGTAGAAAAAAAAGGCCATATAAAGAGGTAGAATACAGCGCCGGCAGTGATAGATTCACTAAACAACAGCCTTTTTTAAACAAAAACATTTAAATGCTACATTTCAAATGTTTAGAATCCATCATTAATTCATTCATTATTATAGTATAATTATTTTAGGAATTATGTATGACATATTTTAAATTAGTATTATATTGTATTAAATTAGCATTTTTGCAAAAATGTCACGTACCCCCTGCAGTACTCCAAAGTACCCCTAGGGGTACACGTACCCCCATTTGAGAAACACTGTTTTAATACATGGATAACCAAGATCATTTCGACTCAAAGGATCTTCATCCAGATGTTTAGAAGATGTTTAGAAGAGCGTGGTCTCCCCCAACCGCTCAGGGTACCTGTTCAGTGGTCACAGTCCACTCACTCTGACATCTCTCCATTAGTGCATGTAAAGGACCTGAGCATGTGTGTGTGTGTGTGTGTGTGTGTGTGTGTGTGTGTGTGTGTGTGTGTGTGTGTGTGTGTGTGTGTGTGTGTGTATTTCAGGCGTGTAGTGTGTAATAACAACAGAGTGTAAATTGTAATTTCCCCATTGGGGATCAATAAAGAGTATAAATTATTATAAATTAATTAAATATTAGAAATGCTGACAATCAGAGAACAGATTCTTATTTATTGTAAACTGTTCCTTTTGCAGGAATAATCCATGAAGAAATAGTTGAAGAAAAGACACAGGTGTCTCTGAGATGTCCTCACTCTGTGGAGGGATACGTGACGTGGAGCAGAGAGAGGAATGGAGACAAAACTTACATACTGACAGTTTATAGAGACAGAGAGATAAAACACATTGATGACCCGGGCAGACGATACAGTTCATTAACTGATAAGTCACTGTTCATTGTAAAAGTTGTCGTCTCAGACTCTGGAAGATACTTCTGTAACAATGAAGCAGCTGCAGATCTGACGGTGATCCCATCAGGTAACATCAAACTTTAATAAAGTTGTTCTGTAACTGAGTTCTGTTTTCTCTTTTCTATGTCTTTAAAACTTAAAATCTCCACTTTGTAAATGTAAATATTACATATTGTAAAAGACAGTGTTGTCTAAAAAGAAAAGTTGAAATTTGCTTCAACCTCAAACCCAAGAGAAAAGTCAGAAAATCTTGGCCACTAGTGAGGACTATAACAAATTCAGGAAGTGTAGTCTTTAAAGTTAAGTTTTACGTGTTTGTTCTACAGGAACAACTATAGTCCCTGCTCCAGAGAGGACCAGCATCACTCTGACATGTCCTCATGATGTCGGAGCATCACATGTTCCAACATGGAGCAGAGACTCTGGTGGAAGAAGGTTTGATGTTTCCTCTGTTGACCAGACGTTGACTATAACAGACGTGCAGCCTGGTGACTCTGGACTTTACTACTGTGATGGAAAACCAGCTGTTTATCTGAACGTGATTGAAGGTAAGAAAAAGGAAATCAGAGAGAAAAAAAGAAATATGGGCGGAAGTAAACACATATTAAACAAACAAGATATTATGTGTCATTCAGTGAGCTTTAGAGCTGCTGGTAGGTGATTTTTGTTACTTTTGGACAGAGCCAGATTTGCAGATTTGCAAAATGACGGACCACAGAAACGTCACAGCCTATCAACCATTTCAAACTGAGTGTACATCAAAGTTGTTCTGAGAAACGTACATCAAAGTTTACAACAAATACGATGCAACCATCATAACTTCTAACTTCCGGTGGATTTGTGAGGTCTATGGTTAACTGCTCCTCAGATCTCTGCAGGGTAAATCCAGACAACTAGCTAGACTATCTGTCCAATCTGAGTTTTCTGTTGCTGATTAAAAAAACCTTTGAACGTAAACATGTTCCACCAAAACGAGTTCCTTCCCGAGGCTGTTTTGCAGACACACCGTGGCTCCGTCCAGCGCTTAGCACCGCCCAAGAAGATTGTGATTGGACTAGCCAGACCCTCCTCCGCATTGTAGTTGGTTCCCAGTGGACTTCTTTAGCAAGTTTTGTCTTTAAGCTTTTGGAGTGTTATTTATTTATTATGTGCTCTAGCTTTTCCAACGTTTTAGATACAGATATGTAAATAATAATGGTCAAAAAATGAGGCAAAATTGCATTATTGTAAAAACATAAAATTTTCTAGAGGGAGGGCTCCTAAACCCCCCACCAAATACGTGCACGTAAGTCTTCCACAAACCTAGAGAAAACACTGGTTTAGAGGGGATGTTAATGTCACCAATGATGGACGCAGCTTTCCTGTATACAGCTGAACTGTAAAGGTCATCCAGTGGCTTTTTATCTTTCGTGCTGTTCTGACAATCAAAGTCGTCCAATACGTGTACCTGACGAGGGTCTGATTCTGAATGTTTCTTGTCTTCCAGAGACTCCTTTCCCGTGGCAGATGTGTGTTCGTACGGTGATTGGAATCCTCTATTTAATCATCATGATCAGCATCACCGTCACCACCTGGAGGAAAGGTGAGTACACTTTAATCTCCAGCAGTTCTTTCATAATACTCTTCAATGAAGTCATGTTCAGAAACTCAAAACATTCAATTATGTTTTATTTTTTAATTTTGGAAAAAAAACGTTGTTCATAATATCAGAAATAACTTAAACAGTTTAGGATGTATAACTCCAATGCATGGACGTAATTTACAGGGGGTATAATCAAAACTGGCTAGTGCACCCCTCCAAAAAACTCAAAAACCAAAATTATAATTTCCTTTACATAATTACACGTAAAAAGACATTTGCAGCATAAAGTGTTCTAGAAAAGTTCACCAGAATGCAGAAAATTGAAAAAAGTGTTTGACGCTCAAAATTTCAATTTTGCTCCAAATTAGAAATCTCAAAGCCCCCAATGTTGAACCCAAAGTTACACCCTTGCTCCAATGTAAAGTGTTCTATGAACGGCCACATGGGGGAACTGTTGCTGCTATTATCACACATCTTTGTCCCAGTACTTTTTTGAGATATTCTGCAAACAAACAGACAAATTTGGAAGTCATGTATAACCATAAATATGTATCTAATAATTACCATAACTAGGGGCGATTCCAGGATTTTTAAGTGGGGTGGCACAGGGGGAGGGGCAGTAAAATAGGAAATATTGGATAGGATAGAACAACATGATGTAATTCTGCTAAATACAACATCACATTCATTATTAGTTTCACCTGTTTTCATTTGAAACAAATTGTATATCTAAATAGACCTTTTCACAGATGTAAACATAAACATTCTAAATGGACCCAAGTTGATTTCCTGTTGCAGTATATGTGAATGAAGTTAACAAGGGGCCAGGTTGTTGCCTAGCAATGGAATTCCATTGAAAAGGTCAAAACACATTTTCTATAGGCTCAGTCTGCAACATTTCCAGTGCTTGTTCCATGTTATCAGAATTTTGGATAGTCGTCATGGAAACATGAATTGGTCATGTGACAGGAGCTGGGAAGATTGCCAGAACAGGCAGCCAAGTGACAGTACTCTGAGCCAATGGAAATATCAATTGTCAGATTGACAGAACTAGCCCAATGGATTGAGGGGGGCTGGTGCCACCACATGTCCCCCTTCTAGCCCCACCCCTGCCATAAATGCTGTTTTACATGTTGACATTGACTGAAACGTTGCATGAAAACATCACGTCCACGTTAATTTTCTCTCTTTTGCAGCTCGACAAATAGAAGCGACACACAGCAGAAACAGGAAGTGATGTCAGATCCTCCATCACGCAGAAACAAGAGCGGTTAAAACTCAACAGTCATCAGCGTTCGTCCTCATTCAGTCCAACAGAAAACAGAGTGACGACTGCAGAAACTACTGTTACCGTTACTTCTTCTACCACTGGCATTCTGACTGACATACTGCTGCAACTACAACCACTCTCAGTGCTACTTCTGGCAGTTTGTATTACACATTCAAATACTGCAATGACTTGAAATCATAAGCAGTTACATTGGGGCTCAGCCAAAACCTCCGGGGGCCCAGAGGGAGATTTGTTTTCCCCATCTACAGCAGCTGTATGAACTATTTTTCAGCAGCTGTATGAATTAATTTTCAGCAGCTATATGAACTATTTTTCAAGCCATTTGGTAATACTATCCCTACAAATCTATACATCATTTGGGGAAACACAATAATTGAAGGAAATGTCTAATTTAAAATCACTGAGCAATGATCCAAACCGCCTCAATTTACTATTGATGCTTATTTTAAACTGTATCCATTCCACATACTATATGTCCATTCCACATAACATGTCCATTGCACATACTGTATATCCATTGCACATACTGTATATCCATTGCACATACTGTATGTCCATTGCACATACTGTATGTCCATTGCACATAATATATGTCCATTGCACATAATATATGTCCATTGCACATACTATATATTCTTCGCATTTCTGCACTCAACCCATTCAGCCTCCTTTTTCTTAATATGTTAATATTAATATGTATATATTGTTTTTTATTGTTTATTTTATATTAATGTTTAATATGTTTGTTTTGTGTATGTATGCACCATTCACAAAGGCAAATTCCACATTAGTGTACTTATTGTGGCAATAAAACCTTTTCTAATTTCTCTTTTGTTACCTCTGCCAAGGAGCACTGAGCTTTCGTTCCGCTGCTGTGATAACGAAACATTTTAATAAAATAAGTTCAGAGGATTCTGCAGGCTTGTACGAGTACTTTTCAGTAAGGACATTTGTTGTGCGTGGTAGCTCACTTCTCACAATGCTCTTAACCAATTATTTCCACATGTGCTATTTATAATCTTGTCATCAGTGTTCATCGACCATTATGGGAAGTGCGCATGAAGTGTTTTTTTTTTCTATTGAGAAACGTGGTCTACTTTACCACACAGTTCCTGTTCTCAACCTAAATAGATGATCACATGTTATTCTGTGCACTGAACCATTTCAGTCTGTAGAAAGATGAGGGTGAATATCCGCAGCTGCCTGTTGGCCTTTGTTCTGGGCTGTAACGTCACTGCAGGTAAGAACTTCAATCAGTTATTCTTCACCTTATTGGTGACATTTTCTTCTGCTAAACTGGAATTTAATATAACTGGCTCATACCCTGAAACGCAACGGGACTGATCTCGATTTACACATGAACAATAACGTTAATACAGTTTTTCTCAATCGCTTTGGCACAATCGTCGAATGACTTTAAACTCTGTCAAACTATATGACTATTTACGTATATGAACATTAGGTCAGTTGTTCACAGTCTCATTGATCATTGCATTAGAACAAAATGCACCGAGTAAGCCTTGCAGATCAAAGTAGTTTGCATTAATTTGCTACTGAATCATATTACTCTCAAATGCAGTTAGACACATCATTGTGTGAATCCCTACATGATAAAAAGAGCAACCAACAATCGCAATAACCTGTCACACAGATACATGATAGTTATGTGGTATTGTTGTAAAAGTTGTCAGATGGATAGATGCAGGCTAGATTGGGGAACAATTTCATTTCTTCCCAATTTAGAGCAACCAAATGCAAATACTGTCCAATCTAGATGACAGGTGAAACTCATACTGTAATCAATCTGTTCTCAAACACAATTCACTGTATACTGCAAGGGTAAGACTGAATTTTCCAGGAATAATGAGCATGCAGGAGACAGACAGGGGCAAGAGCCTGCCCGGGCAGAAGGAAGGGGCATTAGAGAGGGGGGTGGTATGGTGAGGGGGAGAGGGGGACAGAGAGGATAAGCAAGAGCCAGAGAAAGGCAAAGGCACAGAAAATAACAAATGAGCAACAATTATAGACCATGAAATCAACTATGGCCTAAGTATGACAGAGGCTGGTCGGAGAGGGCAGCCTATTTTCTTGCACATATCGGACAGTAGTTCCTTATAATTTTGCGGTTGTGAGTGGGTAACTATCACACTTTCAGAGTACACAAGATGTCTTTGCATTTTGACTGTCTTGGTCTAAGCAATGATAAAGGAACCTTTTGTTTTGATGACAACGGTTACGGAAACATGAACTAATTCCTTTGATTGAGTAATTACCTTTGGCAGGTCACATAGAGTGATGTGCTGAATGTACAGTACCACACGGTGTGAGGATTGTACTGAGAGTTTTAACAATTGTAAGTTTGTTTTAGTAAATGTTCCAAATCGATTGAGAAAAACTAACACGTAAAGTAGGCTGCATGCAGTCTGCACTGTGAGGTCTTGAAGCTCGTCTCAGTGGAGTCTGGTATAGTTGACGTATAATGTAAAAACTTCAATCACTGTATCAAGGTTCAATTGAGAGTTTTCTTATTTATTAAAAACTGTGTTTCCTTTGCAGAAGTAATCCATAAGATAGTCGAAGAACGTTTGACTTATTTGCAACTTTAGAAATGCTGACATTCTGAGAACAGATGCTTACTTATTGTAAACTCTGTTTCTTTTGCAGGAATAATCCATGAAATAGTTGAAGAAAAGGAATATGTGCGTCTGAGATGTCCTCACTCTGTGGAGGGAGACGTGACGTGGAGCAGAGAGAGGAATGGAGACAAAACTGACATACTGACAGTTAAAGGAGACAGAGACATAAAACACATTGATGACCCGGGCAGACGATACAGTTCATTATCTTATAAGTCACTGTTCATTCTAAAAGCTGTCGTCTCAGACTCTGGAAGATACTTCTGTAACAATGAAGCAGCTGCAGATCTGACGGTGATCCCATCAGGTAACATCAAACTTTAATAACATCGTTCTGCTTTCTGTTTCTCTTCCTGTTTTTCAGAATAATGTCTCTAAGCTAAATGTTAAATAAAAAATAAAAAATAAACTTTGATTAAAAAAAATATGTTCTGGCACAATAATGAAATGATGCATTTCAAATGTAAATGCACCTTTTTTAACCTTTAATGGCAATAATTTTGTAAAGTATAATATAATCATTATTCATGTCTGAACAAGGATATTTGAGGAGCTTTTTGGTGCAGCCTACATCTGCACTTCTGTGTTTAAGTTTTTAGTTTCAATTATAAAGATTTATTCCTTTGAATAGAAACTCTGATCTGTAATAAAGTATGTTTGTGCCCTATCTTATGTTCTCTTTCATGCTGGCACCACCCACAACAACCACGACAACAACAACACAAACATCAGCAACAGAAGCAGTAACAACTGTACCATCAACTCCACCTCTGACTGATAAAGATAAGACTACAACAGAGAAACAAAGAAACAACAAGAAGAGTAAGATGAAACAGATCTTCATATGAAATTAAATGGATGAAAAACGGTTTAATCTGAGAGAGCATGTAAAATAAATACTGTACTATGTATTCCTCTGCCACCAGAGATGGCAAAAGTACTCACTTCCAGTACTCAAGTAGAAGTACAGATACTTGTGTTAAAAAATACTCTGGTAAAAGTAGAAGTACTGATTTAACTTATTTACTCAAGTAAAAGTAACAAAGTACAGGCTTGGAAATGTACTTAAAGTATAAAAGTAAAAGTAGCTTTGCGAATGACAACCATTTTTTATGCAAAGCTACCTGGACCACACAAATGTTACTAGAGTGCAAGCTGAGAAACTTCAGTGGACATGGAGGAAAGACTCTTTATATGCCATTGGCTACATTTTAAATGGATGTCTGCCAATATGCCTAAAACATCACATATATGATTATTGTGACAGACCATGTCTCCAGGTTAATAAGATTCTGACTGAGTAGCAAGATATGAATTCAGTTGTGATTCTGTGAGAATTCACAGATCCAGTTTCTCTTTTTTTAATCTTCCCCTTAACATTTAAAGGAATCTACATGTACGTGTGTGTGCTCAAATATGGTTTCTGGAAAGAAAATAAAGGATAAAATATGAATTACTAAACAGACATTAATTAAGAAGTTCCCCATACTTTAAGAGTTGCGCAGCACATTGGCCAGGAGTCATTCTTGATGCCTACTATCTCAAACATCTCTCTCAGATAAGGCCAAGGATGTCTTGCTGCTTGTCTGCCGATTTCTTCATTTTCAATCATGTCGCCATCCATACTACTATGTGCTAACATTACCACCATCAGGCCGCAATGATTTGCCGCGAATGAATACAGAATGCCGCCGAATCTGTCGAGTCGTCTTGTAGTGGTGTGTCAAGTGCAACGTACAGTAGCCTATATTCCCATCCAATTAGATTGAATGTGGTATTGATGACGCGAAAATAACGGTAACTCCAGTGAAATTATTTTAAACTTGTTAGTGAGGACTACATTTGGACTGTATTTAAAGCTGATTCTGGTTTCCAACTTCGCCCCAGGTGTGTCTGTTAAAACACGGACGGAGACAACTTCTCTCTTTTGATGCTTTATTAAGATCAAGCAACGGGCAACCTAGGTAACAGGTGAAGAACACAAACAACAAAATCACTAGCTAACTTACTTTAAATTTGCAAGAACTATAGACCAATACAACAACAGGCTTAAATGAACTGACAACATAAGTTATACGACTTACAGTTCTTAAGGACGCACACACACGATCTAAACTGATTATCCTCCGGACAGCTAGTCTCTTTCTTCGTTACTTCCCATCTCTGTCTGCCACTCACAGAAGGTAAAAAGACAACAGCAACAACTGCAGGAAATACAACAGGTAAAACTTCCACAAACGCAGGTAACTGGACAGAATCAAAGTTGTTCTGAGCAACGTACATCAAAGTTTACAACAAATACGATGCAACCATCTCATAGTCCAGGTGATGTGTGAACATTATGTCCTTTTTTTCCGATGTCCGTTTCCTTCCTCTGTCTTTGTGTTGGCGTTCTAACCTCCGGTGGATTTGTGAGGACTATGGTTAACTGCTCCTCAGATCTCTGCAGGGTAAATCCAGACAGCTAGCTAGACTAGTTTTAGTTTTCTGTTGCACGACTAAAACAACTTTTGAACGTACACATGTTCAACCAAAACAAGTTCCTTCCAAAGACTATTTTGCAGAGACACCGTGGCTCTGTCCGGCGCTTAGCACCGCCCATGACGATTGTGAGTGGACTAGCCAGACCCTCCTCTGCATTGAATTCAGTCCCCAGTGGACTTCTTGAGCAAGTTTTGTATTTAAGCTTTTGGAGTGTTATTTATTTATTATGTGCTTTAGCTTTTCCAACATTGTAGAAACAGATATGTAAATAATAATGGTCAAAAAATGAGGCAAAATTGCATTATTGTAAATTGAAAAACAAACTTTTCTAGAGGGAGGGCTCCTAAACCCCCCCCGCCAAATATGTGCACTTAAGTCTTCCACAGACCTAGAGAAAACACTGGTTTAGAGGGGATGTTAATGTCACCAATGATGGACGCAGCTTTCCTGTATACAGCTGAACTGTAAAGGTCATCCAGTGGCTTTTTATCTTTTGTGCTGTTCTGACAATCAAAGAAAAAGTTTAATGTCCAAGCAGAAGGAGACCATTACTCTCTCTATCCGGCTGACATACACTTTCTCCAGGATGTTCTGACTGTCCCCAAACTCTGTCTTACATATGGAATCAACATGTTCAGTGAAACTCAATCAGTCGTCCAATACATGTACCTGACGAGGGTCTGATTCTGAATGTTTCTTGTCTTCCAGAGACTCCTTTCCCGTGGCAGATGTGTGTTCGTACGGTGATTGGAATCCTCTATTTAATCATCATGATCAGCATCACCGTCACCACCTGGAGGAAAGGTGAGTACACTTTAATCTCCAGCAGTTCTTTCATAATACTCTTCAATGAAGTCATGTTCAGAAACTCAAAACATTCAATTACGGTTTTTATTTTAAATTTTGAAAAAAACGCTGCTCATATTATCAGAAATAACTTCAACAGTTTAGGATGTATAATTCCAATGCATAGGCGTAATTTACAGGGGGGTGTTACAACCACCATATTTCAGGGGGGGTGGTACCACCTCACATCCCCCTTCTAGCCCCTCCCCTGCCATAAACGCTGTTTTACATGTTGACATTGACTGAAAAGTTGCATGAAAACATCACGTCCATGTTTATTTTCTCTCTTTTGCAGCTCGACAAACAGCAGAAGCGACACACAGCAGAAACAGGAAGTGATGTCAGATCCTCCATCACGCAGAAACAAGAGCGGTAAAAACTCAACTGTCATCAGCGTTCGTCCTCATTCAGTACAACAGAAATCAGTCCTCGTGCTGCTTTCTACACCATGACGACTACAGAAACTACTGTTACTTCTTCTACCACTGATGTTGTGCAGCAACAACAACCAAACGTGGGAAACAATGTAATAGTTGAACTGTAATGACCTGTTTGTATAATAGCCTGAACAAATAATGGACAAAACCTCCAGGCCTAAAAAAGGGAAGCCAAAGATGAAGTGACTTAAAGTTGCATTCTTCCTAATTTCCAGCAGGGGGCGACTCCACTGGCTCCAAAATGAAGTCTGTTTCTACAGAAGTCTATGAGAAAATGAGCTTTGTTTCTCACTTTATTTAGTTTATGGTCTCAATCGCTAGTTTCAAGTCTTTTTCAATACAGCATGATGTTCATTTAGTAAATTATGGTCCCATTTATTTTAAAATAGAAGATAAAGCAGAGGATGCTTTAGGACCTGTCAATCAGGACAGAGGCTTAGTGATGCTAACCACGCTAACACAGTGGACATTAAAATAGACTGCACTTGTTTTTGGGTGTTGTCCGTGTTTTCATCTTAATCTCTGACCCTCTCACTGTGTGTTTTCACTGAACACGCGCGGCTTCAAAAAACCAAGATGGCGACGTCTGTATCGCCAAACTCGAGGCTTCTAAACGGCAGTCCACGAACCAACAGGTGACATCACCAATCTGTTACTTTTACAGTCTCTGGTTTGAATTCAAAATGTACAGTTTATACGTGTAACAAAGCATTTGTTTTTTTTCTTGTAGGGGGTTTCATTTGTGCCAATAGTCACAAGCGCGCTGTCGGATTGTACACGTGATGAAAATTTGTCTGTGTCATAGACGTTGATTTCGTGGGGGATGCAGGGGATATGTCCCCCCACCCTCCCAATATTTAGAAGAGGTAGATTTTTCCCCCCTTAAAACAATATGAAAGACAACCCCATAAGATGTAAAAAAATAACTGTTTAACCCTATCTGCCCGAGCTTGTCGTATACGATGAAAAACAGCATGTCCAATTCATATTTTCATCATTTTACAGCCATAAGAGCTAACACTCTAGCGGTCACGGTGGTGTCGTCGGTGTCTTTGTAGCCCCTACAGCAGGTTTTCTCTCCAGCCTGGAACTTGTGCCTTTTTTTGGGGTCTTTGAGCAATAAATCCAAATTCTTACATCCAAGATTGATCCATAATTTATTAATTTTCGGCCGCCGATCACCGCTAGCTCTGATGCTAACCATCCATTTTGTTTCCCATAATGCTTTGGGAGACACTTGTTTTTGTCTTGTAAACCAATGGAAGGCAGGTCTGTCACACATTAGGACCATATAAGGCCGGCAATATGTCATCCGAGGGACAACAAAGATGGTTTATTGTGGGGAGAGATCACTCGAAATCAGAATATTAAGATCGTCTATTACCGTTCTAAACCGTTGTACAGAGAAGAATGGCATTCCTGTTTTGAGTTTTGGCATATGTTTGGGCCTTTTTTGATGCAATGTAAATAGTTTGTCTACATAGTGTTCATTATTAATTACTCAATCTGTACCACAATCTGTAACATTAACCTGTACTTATGTAGCCTATTGTATTCTGTTTTCTTATGTACTATATTGAATGTGAAACTGTATGTTATCTTGTATGCTTATGCTTTTCTTGGCCAGGTCGCCGTTGCAAATGAGAACCTGTTCTCAACGGCCTACCTGGTTAAATAAAGGTTAAATAAAAAATAATGTTTATTTTTTGCACTGGATGACTCCAAATATATAGGAGAGCTGTTTTAGACAACATAAATACTGTTGTATCATTGCTGTATGTGTGATATCAATAAATATAACATTATTTTGATTATTAGCATAAGTAAATGTCATGAGGGCAAAAGCGTCTGGACTTAAAAAAAAATGTAGATATTTTGTCCACTGTATAAGTTATGTTTATTTTTTTCACTGTTTGACTCCCAAGACATATGAGAAGTGTTTTAGACAGGAGATTGGCTTAGCTTTTATTGCTGTGTGTGATATCAATAAATATCTGTGAGATTCAATTTCCGTTTTATTTATGTATTTCTCTTTATGGTCCCACAACCTTTGTTTACGTTCAAGTGACCTCACTGCAGCACAAATATTCTAATAGAACAGTTTGTCCTGAAATAATGGTGTTCATAGATTGACTGTGGACAACAGGCTTGATGTTTACAAGCTTTTTTAGAAAATTAAACCAGACGGACCATGAGTTGTCAAAAAGGGTGCAGAGGGTTAATACACCAATAAACTGAACAATACAGGAGATAACTTAATGTTAATAATAATAATTTCCTTTACGTAAAAAAAGACATTTCCAGCATAAATTGATGCAAAAAAGAAATTAAGTGTTTGATGCTCAAAACTTTATGGGCCTCCTAGTTACAATGTGTCTCCTGCAATGTTGAAACAAAACCTACGCCCTTGGTGTCAATTTAACTTTAAATTGTAGTTCTCTTGTCTTGTTGCGCTTCCTGTCTGTGATCCAGCACACAGACACAGGAACATGTGTATGTTTACAAGTTTGTATGTGCAACAGAAAACTCAGATTGGACAGATAGTCTAGCTAGCTGTCTGGATTTACCCTGCAGAGATCTGAGGAGCAGTTAACCATAGTCCTCACAAATCCACCGGAGTTTAGAACGCCAACACAAAGAAAGAGGAATTTCCGCCGGCAACGGGGCAATCCCGTAAATGAATCGTTGTCGATATAGACTACAGTGAAAGTAACAAAACGTTCAATCCACTGAGAAATGCACACAGCCAGTATTCAGAAACTGTGCCTTTAAACGAGCCGTCCATTGTGATGTCACAACTATAAATAGGTAGAAAGTGTCACTACAGAGCCGTTACAGTCATTCCCCGGCTGCAGTGACGGAGCAGAGTTAGTGGTTCTGGTTGTTTGCCGTCGCTTTGGGTTTTCTCCATTAAACAATACGTGTTGACAGCGAGCTGTGACAAACCTGTGGGCCGAGAAAAAATACAGAACACAATTTTGTCCTTTTCATCAGAGTGAAAAAAAATCACCATCTGCTTCTCATTCAGTGTTTTGTTAAATATATGTTGATATTATTTTGTTTCTGTATATATCATGGCCTCTTTGACCCAGTAAACCTGCTTATATATCTGTATATGTTTTAAAGTTACCTTCATTATTATAATTGTAGCCAACCAAGGAATATGGGGACTCATTAGGAAGCAATGTCACTGTGAGAAGGAATGGAAGACAATGAATATATAATGCATGTTACCAGAAATATGTAAACAGAGTATTTGGTCAAATGTTGATGAGAGCTCCGTCTTTACCGGTCTTCTTCTTCACTGGTGGAAGATCAGAGATGGTGTCGTACGTGGGATCATGTCGGTTTGATCCATCTGTTGAAACATTTTACCAACGAGCATTATTAACCCTTGTGTTGTCTTCCCATCGACCATTCAACTGTTTTTTTTACTGGGTCAAAATTTCAAATTAAAACTTATTTTTGTTTTTGTAACTTTTTTCGACTTTTTTTCACTTTTTCCATTTTTTTGGTCACAAATTTTTGATGTTATTGTAAATTTCAAACGCTATAAAATTGAATAACACCCAAATTCTATGAAAGTAGTGAACGGATCATTTATTTTACTTGTAAAGAGTAATGGTTGTATGGAACCATCCACGTTATGTTTTTGGACAATTTGGTTGAAAGAAACCCAAATTCTGGGTACAGTATATAGAAACTTTTTGAAAATGGGTAAAATTTGACCCGAAGACAACAGGAGGGTTAACCAAATTAGTTCACCTGGAGACAGTCCCATTTGTCTGCTTTTTCTAAAAGGTAGTCAGAAAATGTGTTCATTTATTTACAACCCGTTCTCACTTACACACACTGACGCAAAAATCACCCTCAGCGTCTGTATGGAACGCACCGAGTAAGATGACGTAGTATTAAGAGTGACAACGGTAGCGAGTACTATGAAGAACGAAAATCTGCATAGGGAGCTTGGTTGGGGGGGTGAATGGGTCCGATCAAGAGACCGGGGATCGTGTCCCGTTCTTGTCTTGCGTACATTATGTAACCCCACCCACCATCTTCTCCTAAACCTAACTATCCCGTTCTTGTGCTGCATGTCAGTTAAACGTACGTCCCGACCCAGACGCCAAGAGTCCCGACTAAGCACTTCTAAATACGACACCAAAGGGCTAGACGCAAGTCCCAAGAGTGTCAAAAAGTGAGGCCAAGAGTCCCGACCAAGCGCATCTAAATATGATTCTAAAGCAGTGTTTCTGAAATGGGGGTACGTGTCCCACTAGGGGTACTTTGGACGACTGCAGGGGGTACATGTCCCCTTATGGGTACTTTGGAGGACTGCAGGGGGTACGTAAGATTTTTTGCAAAATTTTTTCAGTTACAAGGGTCTAGTTACTTTACTTGTCTTTTTTCAAAGTTTTTGTCGCTGTTTTAGAAGTTTGTCACCTTTTGTAGAAGGTTTTGTCGCTTGTTTTGACCTATTCTATTGCCTTTCTTACTTACTTTTTTATACTGTATACTATACTTTTTTCTTCAAAGTTTTTGTCACTTTTTTTGAAGTTTGTCACTTATTTGAATTTGTCACTTTTGTCGCCCTAGTGTTGCCTTCCTTCTTTCTACTGTGGGTTTTTTTTTCAAAGTTTTTATTACTATTTTCGACCTCTTCTTGCCTTACTTCCTTCTTTCTACCCTAAACTCAGTTTTGACAGGTTTTTTTTAAAAGTTTTTGTCTCCTTTTTTCATCAGCATTTAAATGTTTTCCAGGTCCAAGGCTGTTGTTTAGTAAATCTATCACTGACATCGCTGTATTGTTCCTCTTTATATAGGTTAGGGGGTACATGGCTTAAAAACCTGTAAAAGGGGGTACATTATTGAAAAAAGCTTGAGAACCACTGCTCTAAAGGGCACTTTTTGTGTCAATAACAAACGCCAAAGGCACATGACCAAGCGTCGCTATTTCATGCGCTGGGAGTGAGAATCTGTTGTTATTTACCTGAAAAATCTGCCATGCAGTGTGCAGCTCCTTGTGTGGTCAACGTTCCTCCACCTGCCAAAATAAAAGATGTCTTCTTGGTTGTTTTGTTAGATGAAGAAAAATCTAAATGCATTTTTCTGTATGAAGATACAAAGCCACTAGACAGGACCTTATTCCGTCCAGATTTCTGAGTGATAGTGCCGATGTAATTTCTAGGGTACTCACCCATATAATAAATTTATCTTTAAGTCAGTGTATCTTTCCAAGGCCAGGGTAGTCCCCCTTTTTAAGAACAATAGCAGATCAGATGTTGGTAATTATAGGCGTGTATCAATTCTGACAGCCATATCGAAGGTGTTTGAGCGTCTTGTGTATGAACAGGTGGAAGAGTACCTTGTCAGAAAAAAATCTACTGTATGAACTTCAGTCTGGATTTAGAGCAGCATATTCTACTGAAACCTGTCTTATTCATTTATTTGATTATATTCGACAAAACGTTGATGAAGGAAAGTATGTGTGCATGATTCTTCTTGATTTGCAAAAAGCCTTTGATACTGTAAACCATGCAACACTACTATCAAAGCTACAAAGTATAGGCTTCAGAAATACAGCTGTGAAATGGTTCACCTCTTACTTCAATGGAAGAACTCAAGTTTGTGATGTTGGGGGGACCATATCAGATCCTCAGGATATTACTTGTGGGGTGCCCCAAGGTTCAATCCTTGGACCCCTTTTATTTTTAGTTTATATCACTGACATGCCAGCTGCGGTGAAATGTAAGCTGCTTTTATATGCTGATGACTCTGCATTACTGGTCTGTGGGAGTGATATCAGTGAAATTGAGAAGACTCTAGGTAATGAATTAGATAGTGTTAGTAAGTGGCTCATAGACAACAGGCTGGGTAAAACTGAGTCCATTTTATTTGGAACAAAAAGGAAGTTGTCTAGAACAAATGCACTTAAGGTCACATGTAATGGCACTGAAATAGTGTCTCAGAAAAGTGTCACATACCTGGGGTTAACATTAGAGCAGTCATTAACCCGTAAATCTATTGCTGACAAAATATTATCCAAGTGTGCTGGTGAACTGAAATTCCTGTATTGCAGGACAAGGCATCTAGATTTTTCTATCAAGAAATTACTGGTTGTCTCACTGATTCAATGTCATTTTGATTATGCATGTTCTGCCTGGTACTGTGGATTATCAGTTAAACTTAAAAACAGACTGCAAGTGATGCTAAATAATGTTATCCGCTACCTGTTAAAATTCCCAGTTTCCGAGTGCCCTCTGTTCCCCGTTCCTGAGTGCCCTCTGTTCCCTGTCTCCAGTGCTCCTTCCCCAGTTCCCATTGACTCTTGGTTGCCCCCTATTGACCCTCTACGCCCTCCTTGGGTTGTTTTTGGTTTCTTGGACTCTTTTTGTTTTTGGAACCTTTTTGATTATCCCCCGTTCGGTCCTTCTCCACCCTCCCAGGATTGACTTTTTTGTTTGTTTGGACGTCTGGGATCCGTCCCTTAAGGAGGGGGTACTGTTGTGGTTGTGGATGTTTCTGTTCCCTGTTTGTATATTCCTGTTGCTGTTTTCTGTTTTGCATATTTATTCTGTATTTTTCTGTTCCCTGTCTTGTAGATTTATCCTGTTTTGTGTATTCTGTGGACTGTTTTCGTTTCATGTATATTTCTGTTCCCTGTTTGGTATTATGTTCTGTTTCCTGTTTTATTTTGATAGTCTAGTTTTCTGTCTTGTCGTGTCCTGTTTTACTTCCTGTGTTTTCCCGCCTTTTTTGAATACTCTGTCTCTCCCAATGTGTTTCACCTGCTGTGTTACCTGCCCCTCGTTACCTTGTTACCCAGTGTATTTAGTCCTTGTGTTTCCCTTGTCTCTTGTCAGATTGTTTTGTGTCTGTTTGTGTCTGTGTCCTGTCAGTAGTGTGTGTTTTGTATCCAGTCAGCATGTTAGAGTCCGGTGCCTTTGTTCCCTGTGTTATTTTGTGAGTTTTTCCCCTGTGGTTTTTCCAGTCGCTGTGCTGTGTTTTTGGTTTCAATAAATCCTCGAGTTCAAGCCTTCTGCCTGCCGCCCTGCCTGCTCTCTGTGTTTGGGTCCTATTATTCCCTGCCACATAACAATTTATATGGAATAGAGTAACCGATCTTTTTAATTAGATTAGACTGATTATTTTATGTGATCTGTGATTTTTTGATTTTAGAATGCTCTTGATCCTTGAATGATTTGTGTTAAATGTTATTGTCTTTGTCCTGCAATAGGTCTTTGTCATGTGTTGAATGTTCTAACACCAAGGACCATGTCGGAAATAAGTGTTCACACTGTAACATGTTATCCTTTGGATTATGTTGTCTGTCAAATCTAAAATAAATCAATCAAATAAATCAAATATAAAATATAGTCTGTCAGAAGTGCTGCCATTCTCACTGCATGCAAATGAAAGCAGGAATAAAACAGTGAAGAAGTTCATTTCACATCAATCAGAATAGAAAGAGGAACTTGTCTTTTTTTTTTTTTCCAAAGAAAAAGGAACATTTCTTATCTCTCATCATTAGTCGGCTGAAGCAAGACTCAATCCTGTATCTCTTCATAGACTGGGCTTCTTTCTTCACTTCCTGTGAAAAAAACACATCAGTGTTTTCACATATAATCCTCTTTAAACGAACCAAACTCAGTTCTCTTGGGGCGTTCTCACACTTTGTTTATCCACCTTCCAAAATAACTCACTGACCTATTAGTCAGAATTTTGTGTGCATATGTGAAGACTTCAAGGCCTCATCAGAGCTGAAGGGAACCAGTCCTCTTGCTGGTTTCTGGTTTCTTTATTTCATTTCGAACAAAAAAATAACAACATAAAATATAAAAAAATACAAAAAGTGCGTTGCAGCCATACACTGTACATACAGATCTTCATATACAGTCTATGGTTGCAACATACAAAAGGAAAAACAATATCTATAAAGTGTTATAAACAATATGTTCCATAAAGTAGCGGGACAAAGCGGAAGCTTGTTTATTTCCCCACCCCTTATATCCAACGCTAAACAGTTCCTATACATATTATACATTCATCATTATATATAATATATATTCATAGCAAAATAATAGAGTAATGTGAAACTTTATTTTTTTTCTACAATTATCATTCTTTTTCTGTTTATTTATACTTTCTTTTATTAGTGCATCTTCTTAAATGTGTATTTATTGATTCAATGTTTGTACTTTTAATGTGTAAACAGGTCAGGTTTGATTCACCTCGTCTTTTCAACCGTCTCCGAGTGAAGTAGACGATGATGAGGAAGAGGAGGAGGAAGGAGACGACTATTCCAAACATCCAACTAGGAAATTGTTGAGGGACTTCAGGGTCAGCTGGAAGACAAAGTAAGAACTAATTAACACTTTGAACAAACAGCATGTCATTTACAAACACAGCTCAGTTTTTGTTACAGCAGACACAAATCAAACAGACAGTTATTATATAAAGTATTTTTTTTCATGCATGTGTATTTCAATACAGTTATATACGCTTGATAGGCTGTTGTATCTACTGGTTAAAATATAAAAACCAACAAAATAAAAAACAAAGAAAGAATTGATGGTCCAGGTAAAAGTCCAGAGTCACCAGGCTCCACGTCTGTTATAGTCAATGTCTGGTCAACAGGGGAAACATCAAACCTTCTTCGTAGTGTGTCTCTGTTGGAGCTCCATTTTACTTTCCGCCATAAGCTAGTTATGCATTTTGCATTATATCTGCTGAACCATACATGATAACACAGACAGGCGATGTCTAACCCTATTCTCCCAACCAGTCCTCCAAACCATACGGCGATATGCGTAGTTTATCCCTACCCTCTAATTAAAAACCACACAGGAGCGCTTCATAAATTATCGCGATTATGTTGTGTTTTCCGTGTCTATTTTGAAATGGTTGACAGGCTTTCTGTGGTCCGACATTTTGCAAAGTGTTCTCACGGCTGGCAGAGGATGTTGTGACTTGTCATGTTTTGTAATACAATTAACCTCAAAGCTTCGTGTGAAGGCAGCATTTAACCTGCCCTCTTGGTTGAGGTTATTTTTCAGCAGTTTCTATTCAAAGGAATAGAGACAATAGATAACATTCTTATGTCTGAAGTAAATATGAAGCCACAGCCTGTTAGCTTAACTTAGCATAAAGACTGTAGAGAGGAGAACAGCCATAGGCGGAAATCACGTTGGGGTCAGGACTAACCCCATCTAAGGGCTGTCCCCCCCTTGTGAGTTTACTTCTGCCAATATTTCTGTTTTTCTCTGATTTCCTTTTTCTTACCTTCGGTCACGTTCAGATAAACAGCTGGTTTTCCATCACAGTAGTAAAGTCCAGAGTCACCAGGCTGCACGTCTGTTATAGTCAACATCTGGTCAACAGAGGAAACATCAAACCTTCTTCCACCAGAGTCTCTGCTCCATGTTGGAACATGTGATGCTCCGACATCATGAGGACATGTCAGAGTGATGTTGGTCCTCTCTGGAGCAGTGACTATAGTTGTTCCTGAACACAACACACATACTGAGTCAGTACAAACATAGATTCATGTTTATAATGCACCGTCATAAATGTATTACACATGTTCAGTGTGAAGTCAGAGGCCATTTGATGAGTTTTAGAGTTATTTTCACTTAACATGTGCTCCATGTTTATGATGTTTTAGAGGAGAGATCTTTCCAAATGTGACTACACAAGAACAAGATGACCCTTTTAAGATGTTGTTAAAGTTATAATTATGATTATAAATGCATTTAATCCTTCATTTAAACAGATCCGTTGTTCAAGAGTAAACAAAGTTTTTGTAGCACTTGTTCCCTTTGTGAGGAGCTCAGTTTAAACATGTGCTATAAAGTTTAAATGTCTTGTCACATTATTAGGCCTATTAATAATCAGATGTGATCAGTTAGCCAATTTTTGCACTTTAAGAGAAATGATGTCTTTGATTTCATAGTTTGTTGCGTACGTTAAAATCTTTATAATTGAAAATAAAGACTTACACACAGAAGTGCAGATGTAGGCTGCACCAAAAAGCTCCTCAAATACAGGAAGTAAATATTCCTGCCAATCATAGTGCCATGATTTTAAAACTTTATTTTAAATACTTGTTCAGACATGAATAATGATTATATTATACTTTACCAAATAGTTGCCATTAAAAGGTTAAAAAAGGTGCATTTACATTTGAAACGATGTTATTGGAGTTTGATGTTACCTGATGGGATCACCGTCAGATCTGCAGCTGCTTCACTGTTACAGAAGTATCTTCCAGAGTCTGAGACGACAGCTTTTAGAATGAACAGTGACTTATCAGATAATGAGCTGTATCGTCTGCGTGGGTCATCAATGTGTTTTATGTCTCCGCCACCATTAACTGTCAGTATGTTAACTGTGTCTCCATTCCTCTCTCTGCTCCACGTCACGTCTCCCTCCACAGAGTGAGGACATGGCAGACGCACATAGTCTTTTCTTCAACTATTTCATGGATTATTCCTGCAAAAGAAACATTTACAATAAATAAGAATCTGTTCTCAGATTGTCAGCATTTCTAATATTTAATTAATTTATACTCTGAACAGGCATCCTGAGCGTGGGGGAGGGGGGGGGGGGGCTTGGTGCCTTGCTCAAGAGCACCTTGGCAGTGCCCAGGAGGTCATCTGGCATCTCTCCAGCTGCCAGTTCACCTCTGTACTTCGGTGCGTACGGGGACTTGAACGTACGGGGACTTGTACCAGCGACCCTCCGGTTCCCAACCCAATCTCCTATGGACTGAGCTACTGCCACCCCAAATATATAATATAATAATATTGCAAATGAGTTAAAACTGTTTTCAGACTCATCGAATGAGACATTGATTTCTTTACTAAAACAGATTTTCAGACTAAAGAGACAGGAGTATATATTTATAATGGAGGTTGCAGCCACGCTCTTCTAAACATCTTCTAAACATCTTCTGAACATCTGGATGAAGACCCTTTGAGTGGAAATGTCTTGGTTATCCATGTATTAAAGGGTAACTTTTTCAACCTTCAACCTATTTTCCCACGTTTTTGTGTCTAATGACGGATGGGAACAACATTTTTTGAAATTGATCCAGTATTAGCGAGTACGAAACAAGTTGCATTGCAACATCAAAGGGCAATTGCGTACTGTCAGTTTCCGTCCACTAATAGGGCTGTTTTTGCCGCTGACAGGCTCAGATTATTATTCTAAAGCCCTATCCCGTGCGAATCGGCCATGTCTGTCATTTGTCTACGTGGAATTTGCCTTTGTGAATGGTGAAAACATACATTTAACATTAAAAGGTACAAAACGTTGTCTGTAGTTGACAAAAGCAGTTTCCCTCAACACGTTAACCTCACACCGACTACAACCTGTTGCATCTCTCGAGTTGAACTACAAACATCTTTTAAAACAGAATTCAGAATTGATTAATTTAAAAAATAAAGTCTTTACCTGCAGCGGCCTTATAGCCAAGCACTAAGACGAGCAGGTAGATATTCACCCTCACGCAGACTGACGTGACTGATCAGTGACCACAGTTTTCATCTGAAATGAGAACAGGAACTCGGCTGCTCTGTGTCAATGTGGGTAACGTGGGAATAGAAACCCACAATGTTGACTCATATCGATGCCCTCCTCTATTTCCTCCTGTGGTTAATGAATGTTACAGTGCCACAACTAGACAGTAACTCAAATCAGGCTGTTCCCATGAACTACTCGTTCATATAGTTACAAAAGGCAATGCACTGTACAACACTACACAGTAATGGCAGGGCCATTGTAAGGATAGCTGGCCCTTGAGTCCTCTCCTAACGCACCCAGTTTGTTATCTCACTTTCACTAGAAGTAACAAATAAACTCCTGTACATTAAAGCTTTAATGCGTAACTTTTTGATATTATTAAACGTCCGTTACATTTAAGCCATTGCCAAATGAGTTGCTACAAAGCTAATTAAGACTATCAGCTCATCAACATAGGAAGATGATTCCAAAGCCCGAAAAACCAGGTTTTTCCACATTTAATAAATCTGCATTCCCATCTTTAGGGATTATGTTATTTGGTATATAGTGTGTGCAGTTGCAGAGAATAATGTTTTCTCTTTCCTGCCCTGCTAATTATGAGGACCCCACGTTCATTTCACAACATTACAGTGTGAAGTTTCTGTCCCCGCCGAGGAATTCTAAGTAATGACAACACTGTCGGTGCGTCCACATGATACAAGCCTTCCGTGATCACGCACCACCCCCACGCCTCCCCTCCCCCACGCAGTTGCTAGTAGCCAAGGAGGACACGGAGGATTAAAAAAACATGGACTCTTCAGAAGAGGTCATTATCTTCATTCGAGTTTCTGCACGGGAAAGTCACCTGACGCCACAATCTTCTGAACATAGTCATACTGAGAAATCCAGAGAGAGTTGTGTGGAGCTGATGGTCTTAATTAGCTTTGTAGCAGCTCATTTGGCCACGGCTTGAATGTAACAGACTTTAAATTGAAAGTGATTTAAATGTAACTATATTAGTGTTTTAAAGTACTTAAATATATAATAAGTAAAACCTATGTCACAACACGGAATCCTTGGCTGTGAAATACAGCCACACTTTCAACCACTTCGCTTCAGACATTTTAAATGCACTAAAAGCTAGAGAGCTAACGATAGACTAGCAGAACAAGTGTAATATGTTTACTAGTTACTAGTAGTTACTGTCTAGTTGTGGCAAATGTATGAGTTGTGTTTAAAATAACAGGAAACATCAGCATTCATTAACCACAGGAGGAAATAGAGAAAGGCATCGATATGAGTCGACATTGTGGGTTTCTACTCCCACATTGACACCGAGCAGCCGAGTTCCTGTTCTCATTTCAGATTAAAACTGTGATCACTGATCAGTCACGTCAGTCTGTGTGAGGATGAGGGTGAATATCTACCTGCTCGTCTTAGTGCTTGGCTATAAGGCCGCTGCAGGTAAGGACTTTATTTTTTAAATTAAATCAATTCGGTCTCATTGAAGTGGTGATTGTTGGAACAGTGGAAAGACGAACCAAGACGGCTTTATAGTTTTATGTCGTTTCTTTCGACTCTGCCGTTTTTCTGTTCTCTCAATAAATCCTCGTGCTCAAACCTTGCTCCTGCCTGCCTGCCTGCCTGCCTCTCACTCTGCGTTTGGGTCCACTATTTCTCACTCCTCGCAACAGTTTCTTTCGACTTTGAATCAAGTGTGCTTTATGCTGATAAAAGTACTGATTATTTAAATGTAGTCTGGTGGGTTTGATGATGGTGATTTCAGGGCTTTTTCATGTTAAATAAAAGGATCTTACTCTTTAACAGAAAGGTCTATCTCTGTAGGGATCATTTCCATAATGTTGTCAGACACTGAAGCCCTATTCGCACAGGATTAGTAGAATTTTTACAGACATGGCCGATTGGCACGGGATAGGGCTTTAGAATAATAATCTGAGCCTGTCAGCGGCAAAAACAGCCCTATTAGTGGACGGAAACTGACAAACATGGGAAAATAGGTTGAAGGTTGAAAAGGTTACCCTTTAATAAATGGATAACCAAGACATTTTGACTCAAAGGATGTTTAGAAGATGTTTAGAAGAGCGTGGCTGCAACCTCCATTAAAAATACTATATATTCCTCAGTATCTTTTAGTCTGAAAATTAGTTTTAGTACAGAAATCAATGTCTGATTCGATGAGTACTCGACTGATTTTGAGTCTGAAAACACTTTTGACTCATTTGCAATATTGTTACATTACAAATTTGAGGTGGCAGTAGCTCAGTCCGTAGGGAGTTGGGTTTGGAACCAGAGAGTCGCTGGTTCAAATCCCCGTACGCACCAAACTATGGAGGTGGACTGGTAGCTGGAGAGATGCCAGATCACTGCCAAGGTGCTCTTGAGCAAGGCACTGACTGAATACTTGCTTTAGACACAAAAAATTTCCAGCAAGATACACGATTTCTCAGGTCAGTCACTATGCGGTGCAGTTTACACCAATTGTTTTAAGAAATGCACTCACTGTTGTGCAAATGCAAATTATGATTTGAGAAATGCGCCAAAGTAACTGAGAAAAAATGTAACATAGGATTGTATTTCAGTGGAGACATGATTTCACATAGCTAAAAAAAAAACCTGAATGATTTAAATCAAGAGGCTACAATAATCTACACAGCTGGCATGCCTATTATGGTGAAATATGCTTCCACAGCATAGTTTTGCGTCCGAGGTCTCTGTACGACCTCGAACTTGTATCGTAGCCTATACAGCTCTGGGAGATCGCTGACGGCCAAAATCAACCTCTCGTCCATGTTCCGTTTGTGGATCCACGTGTATTCTGTGTTTTTGTTGTTTTTTCCAGACACTTGAATGTACGTCACAGCGCACTGCGGCCGCTCTTGCCGCGATCAAAGTTGAACCATGTTGACCGTGGCACGAGCAAGAGCGGCCAGCCGCAAAATGCCGCTTGCGCTGCGCTTTGCTCAGCGGCAGACCAGTTCTTGCACGGGCAAGCCATTGACAATGGGTTTCACAGCTCAGCGCTGCTGTTTGCGCATACGTCAATGGCCCCTCACTCTGACATCTCTGTATTAGTACATGTAAAAGGTGTGTGTATTTCAGGTCTGTGTGTAGTATGTAATAACAATAGTGTAAATTGTAATTAACCCTTTGGGGATCAATAAAGAGAATAAATTATGAATTAATTAAATATTAGAAATGCTGACAATCTGAGAACAGATTCTTATTTATTGTAATTGCATTTTGTTTCTTTTGCAGGAATAATCCATCAAACAGTTGAAGAAAAGAAACAGGTGTCTCTGAGATGTCCTCACTCTGTGGAGGGAGACGTGACGTGGAGCAGAGAGAGGAATGGAGACAAAACTGACATACTGACAGTTAATGGAGACAGAAAGACATAAAACACATTGATGACCCGGGCAGACGATACAGTTCATCAGCTGATAAGTCACTGTTCATTCTAAAAGCTGTCGTCTCAGACTCTGGAAGATACTTCTGTAACAATGAAGCAGCTGCAGATCTGACGGTGATCCCATCAGGTAACATCAAACTCCAATAAAATGCTTTCTGTTTCTCTTCCTGTTTTTCAGAATCATGTCTCGAAGCTAAATGTTTAATAAAAAAAGAAAATAAACTTTGATTAAAAGAACATGCTCTGGCACAATAATGAAATGATGCATTTCAAATGTAAATGCACCTTTTTAACCTTTAATGGCAACTATTTTGTAAAGTATAATCATTATTTATGTCTGAACAATGATTTAAAATCAAGTTTTAAATTCATGACACTATGATTGGCAGAATATTTACTTCCTGTATTTGAGGAGCTTTTTGGTGCAGCCTACATCTGCACTTCTGTGTGTAAGTTTTTAGTTTCAATTATAAAGATTTTAACGTACGCAACTAACTATGAAATCAAATACATTATTTATCTTAAGTGCAAAACTCTGATCACATCTCTGATTATTAATAGGCCTAATAATGTGACAAGACATTTAAACTTTATAGCACATGTTTAAACTGAGCGCCTCACAAAGGGAACAAGTGCTACAAAAACTTTGTTTACTCTTGAACAACGGATCTGTTTAAATGCATTATCATTACTATAATTTCAACAACATGGTAAAAGGGTCATCTTGTTCTTGTGTAGTCACATTTGGACAGATCTCTCCTCTAAAACATCATAAACATGGAGCACATGTTAAGTGAAAATAACCCTAAAACTCTTCAAATGGCCTCTGACTTCATACTGAACATGTGTAATACATTTATGACGGTGCATTATAAACATGAATCTATGTTTGTACTGACTCAGTATGTGTGTTGTGTTCAGGAACAACTATAGTCACTGCTCCAGAGAGGACCAACATCACTCTGACATGTCCTCATGATGTCGGAGCATCACGTGTTCCAACATGGAGCAGAGACTCTGGTGGAAGAAGGTTTGATGTTTCCTCTGTTGACCAGACGTTGACTATAACAGACGTGCAGCCTGGTGACTCTGGACTTTACTACTGTGATGGAAAACCAGCTGTTTATCTGAACGTGACCGAAGGTAAGAAAAAGGAAATCAGAGAGAAACACAGAAATATGGGCAGAAGTAAACTCACAAGGGGGGGACAGCCCTTAGATGGGGTTAGTCCTGACCCCAACGTGATTTCCGCCTATGGCTGTTCTCCTCTCTACAGTCTTTATGCTAAGCTAAGAGGCTGTGGCTTCATATTTACTTCAGACATAAGAATGTTATCTAGGGTCTCTATTCCTTTGAATAGAAACTGCTGAAAAATAACCTCAACCAAGAGGGCAGGTTAAATGCTGCCTTCACACGAAGCTTTGAGGTTAATTGTATTACAAAACATGACAAGTCACAACATCCTCTGCCAGCCGTGAGAACACTTTGCAAAATGTCGGACCACAGAAAGCCTGTCAACC
Source organism: Sander lucioperca (assembly GCF_008315115.2). Classification (NCBI taxonomy): domain Eukaryota; kingdom Metazoa; phylum Chordata; class Actinopteri; order Perciformes; family Percidae; genus Sander; species Sander lucioperca. Next base: position 12,981,180 of record NC_050188.1, on the reverse strand, counting down.
CTTTCAAAATAGACACAGAAAACACATAGTCGTGATAATTTATGAAGCGCTCCTGTGTGTTCGTATTAATTAGAGGGTAGGGATGAACTATCATCGTATGGTTTGGAGGACTGTTTGGGAGAATAGGGTTAGACATCACCTGTCTGTGTTATCATGTATGGTTCAGGAGATATGATGCAAAATGCATAACTAGCTTATGGCGAAAAGTAAAATGACCGCCATGGAGCTCCAACATGGAGCAGAGACACACTACGAAGAAGGTTTGATGTTTCCCCTGTTGACCAGACGTTGACTATAAGAGACGTGCAGCCTGGTGACTCTGGACTTTTACCTGGACCATCAATTCTTTTTGTTTTTTATTATGTTGGTTTTTATATTTTAACCTTTAGATACAACAACCTATCAACCGTATTTAATTGTATTGAAATACACATGCACAACAAATAATATTTTATATAATAACTGTCTGTTAAAAGACATGCTATTTGTTCAAAGTGTTAATTAGTTCTTACTTTGTCTTCCAGCTGACCCTGAAGTCCCTCAACAACTTCCTATTTGGGTGTATGGAGTAGTCGTCTCCTTCCTCCTCCTCATCATCATCGTCTACTTCACTCGGAGACGGTTTAAAAGACGAGGTGAATCAAACCTGACCTGTTTACACATTAAAAGGACAAACATTGAATCAATAAATACACATTTAAGAAGACGCACTAAAAAAAGAAAGTATAAATAAACAGAAAAAGAATGATAACTGTCAAGAATCTGGCTTGGACCCAAGTGCAGAAATGCGAGGAGGAAGCAGCAGTAGAAATAAAATAATTCAATGAAAACACAAAGAGAGTTTACAAAAACACGCAAGCTGGTAATGTCCAAAATACAGAAAAAAACCAAAGAACACGGAAGAAACGGGGAAATAAAAGAACACGAGTAAAAAGCTTACACTGGAAGAAACTAACACACAAAGACTCACGACAGAAGACAACCGACGATCCACCAACAACAGACACAGAAAGCACAGGGACTAAATACACAGGGTAATGAGGAAACGAGGGACAGGTGCCACTAGGGCTGGGGAACAGGTGAAACACATCAGACAATCATAAGGACGGGAAAAACAAAGGACAGGAAGTAAATAACACAAGACTAGGGAAAAAAGACAGACTTCAAAATAAAACAGGAAATGGGAAAACCAACAGAAAACATAAAACCAACTAAACAAAGAAACTTGACAAAGGGACTAAACGTGACAGATAACTGTAGAAAAAGTTTCACATTACTGTTTGTTATTTTGCTATGAATATATATTATATATAATGATGAATGTATGATATGTTTAGGAACTGTTTAGAGTTGGATATAAGGGGTGCGGATAATAAACAAGCTTCCGTTTCGTCCCGCTACTTTTCGGACATATTGAACATATTGTTTATAACACTTTATAGATATTGTTTTTCCTTTTGCATGTTGCAACCATAGACTGTATATGAAGATCTGTATGTACAGTATATGGCTGCCATGCACTTTTTGTATTTTTATATTTTATGTTATTTTTTGTTCGAAATGAAATAAAGAAACCAGAAACCAACAAGAGTCCTGGTTCCCTTCAGCTCTGATGAGGCCTTGAAGTCTTCACATATGCACACAAAATTCTGACTAATAGGTCTGAGTTATTATGGAAGGCAGAAAAACGAGTGAGTGTGAAAACGCTCTAAAAGAACTGAGTTTGGTTCGTTTAAAGAGGATTATATGTGAAAACACTGATGTGTTTTTTTCACAGGAAGTGAAGAAAGAAGCCCAGTCTATGAAGACATACAGGATGGAGTCTTGCTTCAGCCGACTAATGGTGAGACATAAGAAATTTTCCTTTTTCTTTGGAAAAAAACAAACAGACAAGTTCCTCTTTCTATTCTGATTGATGTGAAATTAACTTCCTTCACTGTTTTATTCCTGCTTTCATTTATATGCATTGAGAATGGGAGCACTTCTGACAGACTATATTTTATATTTGATTTGATTTATTTTGGATTTGACAGACAACATAATCCAACGGATAACATGTTAAAGTGTGAACACTTATTTCCCACATGGTCCTTAGTGTTAGAACATTCAACACATGACAAAGACCTGTTGCAGGACAAAGACAATAACATTTAACACAAATCATTCAAGGATCAAGAGCATTCTAAAATCAAAAAATCACAGATCACATAAAATAATCAGTCTACTCTAATTAAAAAGATTGGTTACTCTGTCTATTCCATAAAAATGCCTTAAGCTGATGTCTAAAAGCCACTCTGGTATTTACAATTTTAAGGGAAAGCGGCAGATTATTCCACAATGTTATACCTGTATAGAAAAAAGCAATTCTATCTGCATTGTTGACTCTGGGCACTTTACAAGAACGGACACTATTGTGATTATGTTGTGTGCAAATATTTGGGAGCAGAGCCATTTATGACATTATACACATATTTCAACTTTAACTGCTCCACTATAACATGTACTGGCAGCAGTGCTACTAAAAGCTTTTAAAAAGCATCTCTACCAATATGAGTCCGGGTGGGTGCATTTAACAGGTAGCTGATAACATTATTTTGCATCACTTGCAGTCTGTTTTTAAATTTAACTGATAATCCACAGTACCAGGCAGAACATGTGTAATCAAAATGACATTGAATCAGTGATACAACCAGTAATTTCTTGATAGAAAAATCTAGATACCTTGTCCTGCGATACAGGAATTTCAGTTTACCGGCACACTTGGATAATATTTTGTCAGCAATAGTGACTTAAGCACTTAAGTGACCTTAAGTGCATTTGTTCTAGACAACTTCCTTCTTGTTCCAAATAAAATGGACCCAGCCTGTTGGCTGGGTAAACACTATCTAATTCATTACCTAGAGTCTTCTCAATTTCACTGATATCACTCCCAGAGACCAATAATGCAGAGTCATCAGCATATGAAAGCAGCTTACATTTCACTGCAGCTGGCATGTCAGTGATATAAACTAAAAATAAAAGGGGGCCAAGGATTGAACCTTGGGGCACCCTACAAGTAATATCCTGAGGATCTGATATGGTCCCCTCAACATCACAAACTTGAGTTCTTCCAGTGAGGTAAGATGTGAACCATTTCACAGCTGTATTTCTAAAGCCTATACTTTGTAGGTTTGATAGTAGTATTGCATGCTTTACAGTAGGGATGTCACGAGAACCGACACGACACCTTCCGGTTCTAAAATGACAAAACACAGACGATGCCCATTTTTTGAAGCACTGTAGGCACCGTTAGCAATGATGCCAGTGTTAGCAGCATTGGTGCTGCGCCTCTTCCGGAACTGATGGGGGCAGTATACACTTCAGAGTGTTCCAGTTGATACATTCAGAAGAAGGAGGTCATGAAGAAGTGGCTGAAAGTCAACTCTACCCGACCTAAAAAACGGCATGTTCACTGCAAACTCACGGTCCTCTCTTCCTGATTTACAGCCCCCCTCACTTGGCTTTAAATAACTCACCTTTGTCAGCTACGGCTGCTGAACAGGCTACACGTTGTAAACAGCCGTGGCCCGCTTGCCTGCTCATCCGGTAACGTTAGGCGTTAGCAGGGTTAGCATGGCTGCGTTAGCCACGGTTAGCCAGGACCCGTCGGGATCACTTTACTGGCAGTGTCTGAATTGTTTTTGCGAGTAACCAACTCGGGTACTCTAGCTATATAATTCAATGTGAGTACACAAATGTTGAAATTACATAAAATGCCCATCCCTTGTAGCCGTGATAAATTAGCCTGAAGCTAATGCTTAGCTAGCTGTTCAGGAGGAAATTAGCCAACGTCTCTGGTCACGCAACTGTTAGAAACAGTGTTGTTGTTTCTGCACAGTACCTTTTGAAAAGATGACTGGAAGTCTGGAATGTGTCTGAAGACACTAGTTGTTGCACTATGACTATTAGTTGCACTTTATTATGTTGTTCTATGCTCTATTGCACATGTTTTGTATGTCTTGTTATGACAATTTGATATTTTTCAAATATTTTAATAAAGAAGTTCATGTTTCAAGTTAAAGTACATGGAATGGTATCGTGACACCCTTAGTTAACAGTATCAAAGGCTTTTTGCAAATCAAGAAGAATCATGCCCACATACTTTCCTTCAAAGTTTTGTCGAATATAATGAAATAAATGAATAAGACAGGTTTCAGTAAAAGATGCTGCTCTAAATCCAGACTGAAGTTCATACAGTAGATTTTTTCTGACAAGGTACTCATCCACCTGCTTATACACAAGATGCTCAAACACCTTCGATATGGCTGTCAGAATTGATACAGGCCTATGATTACCAACATCTGATCTGCTAATTTTCTTAAAAAGGGGAACTACCCTGAGTACCCTAGAAATTGCATCGGCACTATCGCTCAGAAATCTGGAGGGAATAAGGTCCTGTCTAGTGGCTTTGTATCTTCATACACAAAAATGCATTTAGATTTGTCTGCATCTAACAAAACAACCTAAAAGACATCTTTTATTTTGGCAGGTGGAGGAACGTTGACCACACAAGCAGCTGCACACTGCATGGCAGATGTTTCAGGTAAATAACATTTCAGGTAAATAACAACAGATTCTCACTCCCAGCGTGTCAAATAGCGACGCTTCGTCATGTGCCTTTGGCGTTTGTTATTGACGCAAAAAGTGTCCTTTAGAGTCATATTTAGATGCGCTTGGTCAGAACTATTGGCTTCACTTTTTGAAACTCTTGGGACTAGCATCTAGCCATTTAGCGTCATATTTAGAAACACTTAGTCGGGACTCTTGGCATCTGGGTCAGGGCGTACGTTTAACTGACATGCGGCACAAGAACGCGTTTAGGAAAAGATGGTGGGTGGGGTTACATAATGTAAGTTTCAGTGACATGCGGGATAAGAACAGGACATGAACCCCATTCTCCTGGGTGAAAGTCCTGTGTTGTTTGACCCATCCTCCACCCCAACCAAGCTCACTATGCGGATTTTCGATCTTCATACTACTCGCTTCCGCAGTTGCTGGGAATAGGCATCGAGAATCGATTCCTTCTTGGAATCGTTCCAAAAATTACGATTCCATCGGAAGTATTTTAGTTGGGAGTGAGAACGGATTGTAAATAAATGAACACATTTTCCGACTACCTTTTAGAAAAAGCAGACAAATGGGACTGTCTCCAGGTGAACTAATTTGGTTGGTGACTTCGGGTCAAATTTGACCCATTTTCAAAAAGTTTCTATATCAGAAATTTGGGTTTCTTTCAACCAAATTGTCCAAAAACATAACGTGGATAGTTCCGTACAACCATTACTCTTTACAAGTAAAATAAATGATCAGTTCACTACTCATTCATTGAATTTGGGTGTGTTATTCATTTTTATAGCTTTTGAAAAAAAATGATCAAAGAACGTTGGAAAAAACAACAAAAATGTCAAAAAAAAGTGCAGAAAAATAGAGAAAAACATCGACAATAACATCGGAAATTTGTGACAAAAAAATTGGAAAAAAGTGACAAAAAAGTCGAAAAAAGTGACAAAAACATCTGAAAATACTCTGTTTACATATTTCTGGTAACATGCATTATATATTCATTGTGTTTCATTCCTTCCCACAGTGACATCACTTCCTAATGAGTCCCTATATTCCTTGATTGGCAACAATTATAATAATGAAGGTAACTTTAACACATATACAGATATATAAGCAGGTTTACTGGGTCAAAGAGGCCATGATATATGTAAAAAGAGATTCTATTTAAAACTGGAAATACAGAAACAAAATAATATCAATATTTATTTAACAAAACACTGAATGAGAAGCAGATGGTGATTTTTTTCACTCTGATTTTCTCGGCCCACAGGTTTGTCACAGCTCGCTGACAACACGTATTGTTTACTGGAGAAACCCAAAGCGCCAGCAAACAACCAGAACCAATAACTCTGCTCAGTCACTGCAACCGGGGAATGACTGTAACGGCTCTGTAGTGACACTTTCTACCTATTTATAGTATAGTTGTGATATCACAATGGACGGCTCGTTTAAAGGCACAGTTTCTGGATACTGGCTGTGTGCATTTCTCTGTGGATTGAACGTGTTGTTACTTTCACAGTAGTCTATATATCGACAATGATTGATTTACGGGATTGCCCCGTTGCCGTCGGAAATTCTACCGGAATCCCTCCCCCTTTTTGGCCAGATGTCCGTCACCGTCCTCTTTCTTTATGTTGGCGTTGCACTACTAAAACAACTTTTGAACATACACTTTCCACCAAAACAAGTTCCTTCCTGAGGCTATTTTGCAGAGGCACCGCGGCTCTGTGCGGAGCTTAGCACCGCCCAAGACAATTGTGATTGGTTTAAAGGAATGCCAATAACATAACATAGTTTTTATTTGTTGTTTTAGAAAACCTGATGTTTTTATGACTGGCTTGTTGTGTTTGTTTTGTGAAGCTCTGTGCTTGGTGTGGTCTTTAAATAAAGATTATTATTGTTATAATAAACCAGAGCAATGCGAGACTATGAAGATACAAACTACATCTGATTGTTTGCATTAATTCATTTTAGTTTGAGTGGTGTTCATTAAGACACGTTACTGAGTAATGTGTCTTGTCTTCTGAGTCTTCATGCTGGCAATGCGAGATTACTTTCACAGCATTTATATAGCACCTCGAATCAGCTTTATTATGAAAAATGGCGTAAAAATGTCACTTTTTCAATATGGGACCTTTAATTTACAGGCATACTATGTAACTTTCCCTCTTCGGTACCCCTACAGGCTGTCTCGTTGGAACTACAGCCACACAAGCTGTAGTTCCAATGAGACAACCTGTAGGGGGACCGAAGAGGGAAAAGTTATATAGTATGCCCTTACAACATGTACATATCAGCTTAGATCTGTTTTATTATTTTCACATGTTCACACAGTTTAACTCTTTGCAAATTATTTAATCAAGACAATTTGATGTTATGAAAATTGTGTTCTTCTAATTGGTCATTTAAAATTTTAAGTCATTACGAGTTAGTTATTTAAACTATACTTCAATGAATGATTATTTCTTTTGGCTTTGATTGACAGATACACCTTAACAAATCTACAGAGGATACTTTTACTTTTACCCAGAATAAATATTAATGAATGAACTCTTACAGTACATTAGAAAAAGAGAAGAGGCGAAAGAGAGAAAAAAAATCTTACTTAAAGGACAAATAGACAGTGAAGTAGAACATCTTAAATGTAAATGCTCAAATTAAAAGCTGAAGTTGGAATCTCGTTTACAAATGAGATTTGTTTTTTTTTTAAGTTCAAAATATTTTAATGTTTTCAGAATTTGAAAGTAGGTGACATGTTGCATCTTTGTTCTTCAGTTGTTTACAGTATATTTTTACAGTTATTAGAGACCGTCGTCCCCCAGAAAACGCTGAAAGTTGTTCAAGCAGCAAAATATGACCTATATTTATGTTTATAGCGGTGGTGGCCTCTAGTGGCCGTGGTGGTTGACGGGTGTAAAGCAGGACTTTCACCCGGGAGAATGGAGTTTGATTCCTGTATGAAACGTTTGTAACCTTTAGGAAGTGAATTATAGTGTCTGATTTTAACCCAAATCACTTTTTCTTTACTAAGTAAAGTAGTTTTGGTGTAAAACACAACCAAAAAGACTTTACATACAAACGTCATGTTCAGCGACACGTGCGTCACCTTCGGAAAGTAAAGTAACATGATCTTTTTTCTAAACTTAATAGTTTTGGGGCCTAAACACAGAAGCGTTTTTTGGCACGGGCGAAGCGGTCAGCTGCCCGGGGCGGCATTTTTTCATGACACATGGGGGGCGGCACGCTGGGCCGGATTAACCATTAGGGCAACTGGTCACAGCAGGACATCTAAGGGGCCCTGGGCATCGTCAAATATTATGTAATATCACGTTATAAATGCAGTGCTCACTCATGAAATGTTGATAATAAAGAACGGTGATTTAATAGTGATAAAGGGATGGTGCACTCCCAGGCCGGTGGGCAGTTGTATCCGCGCTAACGGCTCCTATAGTGGTCTTTGCTCCAGTCTGGCACCGGACACCCTGCGATGCCATCCAGCTCTGCGGCTCGGCACACCATTTAGGATTCACAAGGAGGAGCGACGCGCATGCACGGGATGCACGCACAGGCAGGCGGGGGCACAGGTGGATGAACAACGCACACTGCAGAAAACAAATGGCTCATGTTTTGGTATTGAAATGTTGTTCGTGTTAAATGGAACACTGATTGGGAGTCAGTTTCAGCCTCACAGTGACTATAGAAAGAATAGCACACATCATGTTCTCCTGGCAGGTGATTTTGTGTGTGCTTGAATTAAAAAGACAGACAGAGAGAGACAGAGAGACAGAGAGAGAGAGAGAGAGAGAGAGAGAGAGACAGAGAGAGAGAGAGAGAGAGAGAGAGAGAGAGAGAGAGAGAGAGAGCGAGAGAGAGAGACAGAGCATATCATTTCATAAGACTGGCACTCTCTCACCAATCTGCTCATTTCATACAAAGTGTATGTGTGTGTGTGTGTGTGTGTGTGTGTGTGTGTCAGTGTGAGTGCCTTTCCTACCAAAGCAGAGAATTAGCTCCACACATAGTTCATTATAGGTGAAGTCTTAAATATATTTGGAATATCCATTGAAATATGAATATGAAAAGAAAAAGAAAACATCAACATTCATTAACCACAGGAGGAAATAGAGGAGGGCATCGATATGAGTCAACATTGTGGGTTTCTGGTCGCACGCGACGCACATTGACACCGAGCAGCCGAGTTCCTGTTCTCACTTCAGATTAAAACTGTGATCACTGATCAGTCACGTCAGTCTGCGTGAGGATGAGGGTGAATATCTACCTGCTCGTCTTAGTGCTTGGCTATAAGGCCGCTGCAGGTAAGGACTTTATTTTTTAAAATAATCAATTCGGTCTCATCAGTTTTAAAAGATGATATTTGTAGTTCAACTCGAGAGATGCAACAGGTTGTAGTCGGTGTGAGGTTAACGTGTTGAGGGAAACTGCTTTAGAAAGTCTTGATCAGTCAACTACAGACAATAAAGTTTTATTTCGCATTACAGAACATGTAAACAAACATCTTCTAAACGTATGTCCTCATCTGTATATCTACATCTGCCCATTGCACATACTGTATAGTTTTTGCATTCTGCACTCAGCCCATTCAGCTTCCTTTTTCTTATGCTAAACAGCCATTTTGTATAGAACAGTTTCTATTTCTGTATTTATTTCTTATTAAAAGGTATAGTAAGTGATGTTCATCCATTACACTTTTTGTCAAATTCAGTGAATATCTCCTCACGGTCACCTAGCGCTCTATTTTCTGTGCGCTGAAAAAAAAAAGTGCGGTGATAATACAGAGCCCTGGCTGTGTGACTGGAAGATGGAGTGAATGAGCCACAAAGTGCTGTTCCAGCCAATCAGCAACAGGCGGAGACAGTTGATGGTAGGGGCGGGGGGTGAGGGGGGGAACGGGGGTGGCAGTAGGTGAATGTGCCGGCCGGCCAGTAGTTATCTGTCCCTGAATCTGGGGGGCGGAGCTTCTGAAGGGGGCATTAAAATCTTACTTTTAATGGAAGCCCATTGTGTTAGTTGGTAAAAAGACATCTGAGGGACTCTGATAGTACTTTTGAAACCCTTTATTAAAGGGTAATTTTAAGGTATTTTTCAACCTGGGCCCTATTTGCCCACGCATTTGTGTCTAAGTGACTAAAAATCTTTGAAATTGGTCCAGGATTTAGTGAAAAGGCTTTAACCAGCAGCCACGAACCGGGCTGCAATGTAACCCTATGGGACAAATGTTCACCGTCAGTTTGCGTCCACTAAAAGTTTTTTGCTGCTGACAGGCTCAGATTATTACTCTAAGTGTCTGACAAAGTTATGGAAAGGATTCCTACAGAGATAGACCTTTTTGTTAAAGAATAAGATCCTTTTTGTTGAACATGAAACAGCTCGGAAATCACCATCACCAAACCCACCAGACTCCATGTAAATAAATAGTACATTTAGCGTGTATAGAACCAGCATATTGTCGCATGTAAATGGGTGAATTAATTGGAACAGTGGAAAGACGAACCAAGATGGCTTTTCATAGTTTTATGTTGTTTCTGTTGTGGTTTTGGACATTTCTGTTAGGTTTCAGTATTTTACTTTGTATTTTGTTCTATTTCTGTTACCTATATTATTGATTTCTGTATGTATCTTGTTTTGTATATTTCTGTTGTGTATATTTGTATTTACGTATTTCCCTGTTCATTGTGTAGTTTCTGTTTACCCTGTTTTGACTGTTCTGTTCTCTGTGTATTTCTGTTTCCTGTTTTATTTTGATATATAGTCTGTTTTCTGTCTTGTCATGTCTAGTTTTACTTTTTGTGTTCCTGCCTTTGTTGATTGTCCTGCCCCGCCCTGATGTGTTTCACCTGTTGTATCACCCGTCCCTCATTTGTTTATTACCTCATGTATTTAACCTCTGTGTTCCCTTTGTCTCTTGTCAGATCGTTTTGTGTCTGTTTGTGCCCGTGCCCTGCCACCCTGCGTGTGTTCATGTCCTTCCCTGCGTTCTTTTGTGAGTTTTCCGTGTGATTCTTTTCCTGTTGTTTTTCCAGCCCCCGTGCTGCCGTTTTTCTGTTCTCTCAATAAATCCTCGAGCTCAAACCTTGCTCCTGCCTGCCTGCCTCTCACTCTGCGTTTGGGTCCACTATTTCTCACTCCTCACAACAGTTTCTTTCGACTTTGAATCAAGTGTGCTTTATGCTGATAAAAGCACTGATTATTTAAATGGAGTCTGGTGGGTTTGGTGATGGTGATTTTGGGGCTTTTTCATGTTAAATAAAAGGATCTTACTCTTTAACAGGTCTATCTCTGTAGGGATCATTTCCATAATGTTGTCTGACACTGAAGCCCTATTCGCACAGGATTAGTAGAATTTTTACTTGACAAATTACACACATGGCTGATTCGTACGGGATAGGGCTTTAGAATAATAATCTGAGCCTGTCAGCGGCAAAAACAGCCCTATTAGTGGATGGAAACTGACAGTAGGCAATTGTCCTTTAACGTTGCAATGCAACTTGTTTCGGTCTTGCTAATACTGGATCAATTTAAAATGAAAGCTGCAAGCAGCGTTGGACTGGCCCTCGCTCCTCTGCGCGCGTCGGGTTTACTGGCGGACGCCGATCCACGCGACCCTGCATTTGTGCAACCGTCGGACACAGCGCGCACGGTGGAGTGTGCGCCGTTTGAGATGGTGTATTGCAAAAGTTGTACCAAGTGTATGGGGCGGGGATAACCGTCATAAATGAAAAAGGAACTCCCTGCTGAGTTCACTGATTCCTCACACAAGAGTCTACGATAAACGGGTCACCAGTTATGAAAGGGGTGTGGTTTAAGCATAAGGGGCGGGCCAAACCATCTCCAATGAAAAGGGAACTCTCTACTGAGTTCAATGATACCTCACACAATAGTCTACCTTAAACTTTTTTGTACGTCTTGACATGCTACATACAGTATGTATACCACGTCTACATTAAACGTACTGCAGGGGCTCAATTTCTTCAAATTTTGTAGGGGGCGCTAACGAGCCATTTTTGTGCGCCTATTCCCGAAACCCGTAAAATATGTAAATTTTCACCAGGCATGATGTGACCGCCAATTTTGGTGAGTTTTTCAATATGTTGAGTCCCTCAAAAAGGCGATTAATTTGAAGTAATAATAATAGTAATTCCTTCAGTTTCAATAGGGCCTTTGCCGCTGTCGTCGCTCGGGCCCTAAAAATGTTCCCATCAGTCATTAGACTCAAAAACATGGGAAAATAGGTTGAAGGTTGAAAATGTTACCCTTTAATAAATGGATAACCAAGACATTTTGACTCAAAGGGTCTTCATCCAGATGTTTAGAAGATGTTTAGAAGATGTTTAGAAGAGCGTGGTGGCAACCTCCATTAAAAATATATATTCCTCTGTATCTTTAGTGTGGAAATCTGTTTTAGTAAAGAAATCAATGTCTCATTCGATGAGTCTGAAAACACTTTTGACTCATTTGCAGTGTAATAACAATAGAGTGTAAATTGTAATTTCCCCATTGGGGATCAATAAAGAGTATAAATTATTATAAATGAATTAAATATTAGAAATGCTGACAATCTGAGAACAGATTCTTATTTATTGTAAATTGTGTTTCTTTTGCAGGAATAATCCATGAAACAGTTGAAGAAAAGACACAGGTGTCTCTGAGATGTCCTCACTCTGTGGAGGGAGACGTGAGGTGGAGCAGAGAGAGGAATGGAAACAAAACTGTCATACTGACAGTTAAAGGAGACAGAAACATAAAACACATTCATGACCCGGGCAGACGATACAGTTCATTGGCTGATAAGTCACTGTTCATTGTAAAAGTTGTCGTCTCAGACTCTGGAAGATACTTCTGTAACAATAAAGCAGCTGCAGATCTGACAGTGATCCCATCAGGTAACATCAAACTCCAATAACATCGTTCTGCTTTCTGTTTCTCTTCCTGTTTTTCAGAATCATGTCTCTAAGCTAAATGTTTAATCAAAAGTAAAGAATAAACTTCGATTAAAAGAACATGCTCTGGCACAATAATGAAATGATGCATTTCAAATGTAAATGCACCTTTTTTAACCTTTAATGGCAACTATTTTGCATACACTATTTCGTATAGTATAATCATTATTTATGTCTGAACAATACGGTGGCCGACAGGGGCAAATGCACTGCAACTTAATGAAACACACGCAAATAGACAAAACACATTTACATTGATTTTCAACCCCATAGAGAGAGAGAGAGAGAGAGAGAGAGAGAGAGAGAGAGAGAGAGAGAGAGAGAGAGACAGACAGACAGACAGACAGACAGACAGACGGGGCACGTACAATCTCAGAACGGTGTGCACCTGCTTTGAGATCATAGACTGTAAATATTAAGTCTGTGTTTGAGATATGTTCTCTCTCGTTTGGTGGGTGTGTCTCTCTTTTATTGGCTCAGGTCCCAGGTGGTGATACTCAATCAACAGAGACATGTCTGTAAACTCGTGGTAATAAAAAGGCAGAGCGCTCTCTCCCCATGGGCATAGGCGTCGATTTCGGTGGGGACGATGGGTACGCGTACCTACCAGATTTCGTCATGAGTCATTTTTTTGTCAGTTTTCAGTGGCTGTGAGGAGCAATATGAGAGAGAAATTTGGTAATCATTGATCATTGTTTACGTACATTAAACCACGTTTTTATTCATTAGTAAGCTACAGGACAGCGTCTTTCAAAACATGACCTGCGCGAAGAGAAAAAAAAAAATGAATGCGTCATTGTACCCAGCACTTCTGGAAATGTACTGCCGAATGCGTCTCTGTCCCCAGCACATTTCAAACCAAACTGACACCCATGCCCATGGGGTCGAAAATCAAGCTGTTCCCCATAGCGCTCCCCCTAGAGGCCGTTGTGTAATCAGGATGTAGCGTTGTTTTTTGCATCGTTTCTGTATTTGCAGCGCGTTTGCTAAATGCTGCGCATGTGTTGTCAATTTTATGAAGATGTTTTCTTAATTTGCTTGTGTTTTGTCTATTTGCATGTTTTTCATTAAGTTGCAGTGTGTTTGTCCCTGTCGCCCACTGTAGTACAAGGATTTAAAATCAAGTTTTAAATCCATGGGGCTATGATTGGCAGGAATATTTACTTCCTGTATTTGAGGAGCTTTTTGGTGCAGCCTACATCTGCACTTCTGTGTTTAAGTTTTTAGTTTTAATTAGATTTCAACATACACAACTAACTATGAAATCAACCACATTATTTATCTTAAAAAGTGCAAAAATTGGCTAACTGATCACATCTCTGATTATTAATAGGCCTAATAATGTGACAAGACATTTAAATTTATAGCATGTTTAAACTGAGCTCCTCACAAAGGGAACAAGTGCTACAAAAACTGTTTACTCTTGAACAATGGATCTATTTAAATGAAGGATTACATGCATTTATAATCTTAATTATAATGTTAACATGTTAAAAGGGTCATCTTGTTCTTGTGTAGTCACATTTGGAAAGATCTCTCCTCTGAAACCTCATAAACATGGAGCACATGTTAAGTGAAAATAACCCTAAAACTCTTCAAATGGCCTCTGACTTTATACTGAACATAGTTACCTTTGGTCAGAGCCAGGCTAGCTGTTCCCATGGGCGTACATTTCATCCAACAGATGACAGATGTAAACTTACATTTTTTTAAGAGCAATTATTGAAGGGGACACAAATACAGCCAGATTTGTTCTTGTAAAAAGGATATGTAGTAGGCTGACATCGGATGAAGTGATTCTTTTCTCTTATACAGATGATGCTGAACTGAGCCTCCTAGCATGCAGGCTAACTAACTAGCCAGCCAGTCAGCTGGACAATAAATTGGTAAAGTTTAACAACTTAATATTTCATTTACACACTCTTGTAACAGCGTAGAAAAGCACAGTGCTCTGGCCAAATGAGTGACAACTTTGTTCGGCTCATTTTCTGTAACTAGTGAAAGCATGTTGGGTGGAATTAGCAAGCTAACGTTAGCTAACGTTAATGAAGTATCCTTTAAGCTACCAAAACAAGCTAAGTAACTTTATAACCGCTAACATAGTGGACTCGTGAAAAAATACACAATTTCTTTGTCATGACTAATTTATGATTGACTCAGCATCATCTGTATTAGAGAAAATAATCACTTCATCTGATGTTTAAAGTGAATGAAACTGCCTTGCCAGTGTACTTAGTGGCCAGATTCGTTCTCTCCCACGAGTCCAACCGGGCTTTTGTTCTGTGTACAGTTAACGTAAAGGGAGAAACCAAGCAGTGGACCAAACCACTGTGAGGCAAGAGAGGGGGGACTCAAAATGTTTCTAAACTTAAAAACGCATTTTGTTGCCCCATGAGCGTTTATACTGTTTTACTGCTTACACAATTATTTGAAGTATATAATATTTACAATACATAGCGTGGTTTCTAATGAAATTTAAAGGAGGGGTACAGCCCTAAGATGGGGTAGGTCCCGACCCCCCCGTTACTTCCGCTTATGGCTGTCCTCCTCTCTACAGTCTTTATGCTAAGCTAAGCTAACAGGCTGTGGCTTCATATTTACTTCAGATATAAGAATGTTATCTAGTGTCTCTATACCTTTGAATAGAAACTGATGAAAAATAACCTCAACCAAGAGCGCCGGTTAAATGCTGCCTTCACACAAAACTTTGAGGTTAATTGTAGTTCAAAACATGACAAGTTTATAGCACTTCAATAAGAAATTCATGTTGTTTAGGTTAAAACACTCTAAAGGAAATGTTCAATTATAGTGTGATTAAAACTCACTATTTACATTATTTACAGTACTTGATTTACAGCTGATTTGTGAAAAGGTAGCCTACACAACCTTATTTAACAGTAATTTAGTTTTACTGCGAACTGTCACAGGAAGTGCTTTTATTTTGAAGTAGGCTACACGGAAGTTGTCTGTTGTGTAGCCTACTCTTGCTAGCTTACTGAGATGCAACATGTCCACTTTCTTGTTTGTAAAACTGCAACATATTGAACAGTAAATGGTCACAGTAAAAGACAAGCGCTTTTGGTCGTCATTCGAAGCGATTCCACTACAGGCAGAGTTACTCTCCACGGCTGATAAAATGCAATGATATTTACGTGTAGCAAGCCTCAACATTAATTCCCGACATGTTTATATCTGTCAGCCGCTGACGTACCGTCACCTGTTGGGACATACATGCTGTCCGTACCGTCTCTGGTTCTGACCACGGGAACAGAAACAGGACAGCTCACTTCAACGCAGCGTAATAACTCCTGAAAATAATATCCATCTCGCAAATGTATTTGTCTCTGCAGTCATCTCAACCATTGAATACAGCGACAGGAACATAATACGGCTTTTTTTTTTTTTCCTGTGAAGAAATGTGCGGTGTTGGTGAATTCTTTAAAAAAACAATGCACCACTAAATGTTGCATTAAAATGCGTTGTAACTCGCGTTACTGAGATTGTAACGAGTATAATATTACCGAAATTTAATTAGTAATGCGTTATATTATTGCGTTACAGCAAAAAGGAATACATTACTGTAATTGCGTTACTTTTGTAACGCGTTACTCCCAACACTGTAAATGGATAACCAAGACATTTTGACTCAAAGGGTCTTCATCCAGATGTTTAGAAGATGTTTAGAAGAGCGTGGTGGCAACCTCCATTAAAAATATATATTCCTCTGTATCTTTAGTCTGGAAATCTGTTTCAGTAAAGAAATCAATGAGTCTGAAAACACTTTTGACTCATTTGCAGTGTAATAACATAAAAATAAGAGTGTAAATTGTAATTTCCCCATTGGGGATCAATAAAGAGTATAAATTATTATAAATGAATTAAATATTAGAAATGCTGACAATCTGAGAACAGATTGTTATTTATTGTAAATTTTGTTTCTTTTGCAGGAATAATCTATAAAATAGTTAAAGAAAAGAAAAAGGTGTCTCTGCGATGTCCTCACTCTGTGGAGGGAGACGTGAGGTGGAGCAGAGAGAGGAATGGAGACAAAACTGTCATACTGACAGTTAAAGGACACAGAGAGATAAAACACATTCATGACCCGGGCAGACGATACAGTTCATCAGCTGATAAGACACTGTTCATTGTAAAAGTTGTCGTCTCAGACTCTGGAAGATACTTCTGTAACAATGAAGCAGCTGCAGATCTGACAGTGATCCCATCAGGTAACATCAAACTCCAATAACATCGTTCTGCTTTCTGTTTCTCTTCCTGTTTTTCAGAATCATGTCTCTAAGCTAAATGTTTAATCAAAAGTAAAGAATAAACTTCGATTAAAAGAACATGCTCTGGCACAATAATGAAATGATGCATTTCAAATGTAAATGCACCTTTTTTAACCTTTAATGGCAACTATTTTGCATACACTATTTCGTATAGTATAATCATTATTTATGTCTGAACAATACGGTGGCCGACAGGGGCAAATGCACTGCAACTTAATGAAACACACGCAAATAGACAAAACACATTTACATTGATTTTCAACCCCATAGAGAGAGAGAGAGAGAGAGAGAGAGAGAGAGAGACAGACAGACAGACAGACAGACAGACAGACGGGGCACGTACAATCTCAGAACGGTGTGCACCTGCTTTGAGATCATAGACTGTAAATATTAAGTCTATGTTTGAGATATGTTTTCTCTTGTTTGGTGGGTGTGTCTCTCTTTTATTGGCTCAGGTCCCAGGTGGTGATACTCAATCAACAGAGACATGTCTGTAAACTCGTGGTAATAAAAAGGCAGAGCGCTCTCTCCCCATGGGCATAGGCGTCGATTTCGGTGGGGACGATGGGTACGCGTACCTACCAGATTTCGTCATGAGTCATTTTGTACCCACCACTTTTTTTGAAAACCTCGATCTCAATTTAGTTAAAAAAAAAAAAAAAGTCCTTAAGACATAATTCTTGAGCGACAGATGCCAAAAAATCCACAACAATCTCTATTCCTACAGAGCAGACACAGCCGCTCTGCTGCTGCGCTGGCTGCACGCTTCTCTGTTCACTACACTGCCTGTCGGGACATTCTGCTTAACGTGAAAAAAGCTTAACGTGGTTTAATGTACCTAAACAACGAGCAATCATCACCAAATTTCTTATGGCCATATCTTGTAATGAACACTTAAGCCTGTAAAAAGTACTAAACCGAAATCCAACGATTATAGAAGTTATCTCACATTAGCGTTGTCTTCTTCATTGGCGCCTATGGCGAGGAAAAAGCTTGTACCTAAACAATGATCAATGATTACCAAATTTCTCTCTCATATTGCTCCTCATAACCACTGAAAACTGTCAAAAAATCGAACCAGAAATGTGGTGATGATTGATCGTTGTTTAGGTACATTAAACCACGTTAAGCTTTTTCACGTTATGACTTATAAAGCCCATGAGAACCGTGGGGAGTCAACCCACAGCCGCTCCGCTGCCCTGCTGAAAATGTGAAGCAGAAACGTTTAATGTCAGATAACGTCTATAATAATTGGACTTTGGGTTCGATTTTTTTGTCAGTTTTCAGTGGCTGTGAGGAGCAATATGAGAGAGAAATTTGGTAATCATTGATCATTGTTTACGTACATTAAACCACGTTTTTATTCATTAGTAAGCTACAGGACAGCGTCTTTCAAAACATGACCTGCGCGAAGAGAAAAAAAAAAATGAATGCGTCATTGTACCCAGCACTTCTGGAAATGTACTGCCGAATGCGTCTCTGTCCCCAGCACATTTCAAACCAAACTGACACCCATGCCCATGGGGTCGAAAATCAAGCTGTTCCCCATAGCGCTCCCCCTAGAGGCCGTTGTGTAATCAGGATGTAGCGTTGTTTTTTGTTGCATTTGTTTTCGGGGGTTGCCTGCTTTTCTTTTTGCATCGTTTCTGTATTTGCAGCGCGTTTGCTAAATGCTGCGCATGTGTTGTCAATTTTATGAAGATGTTTTCTTAATTTGCTTGTGTTTTGTCTATTTGCATGTTTTTCATTAAGTTGCAGTGTGTTTGTCCCTGTCACCCACTGTAGTACAGGGATTTAAAATAAAGTTTTAAATCCATGGGGCTATGATTGGCAGGAATATTTACTTCCTGTATTTGAGGAGCTTTTTGGTGCAGCCTACATCTGCACTTCTGTGTTTAAGTTTATAGTTTTAATTAGATTTCAACATACACAACTAACTATGAAATCAATCACATTATTTATCTTAAAAAGTGCAAAAATTGGCTAACTGATCACATCTCTGATTATTAATAGGCCTAATAATGTGACAAGACATTTAAATTTATAGCACGTTTAAACTGAGCTCCTCACAAAGGGAACAAGTGCTACAAAAACTGTTTACTCTTGAACAATGGATCTATTTAAATGAAGGATTACATGCATTTATAATCTTAATTATAATGTTAACAACATGTTAAAAGGGTCATCTTGTTCTTGTGTAGTCACATTTGGAAAGATCTCTCCTCTGAAACCTCATAAACATGGAGCACATGTTAAGTGAAAATAACTCTAAAACTCTTCAAATGGCCTCTGACTTTATACTGAACATAGTTACCTTTGGTCAGAGCCAGGCTAGCTGTTCCCATGGGCGTACATTTCATCCAACAGATGACAGATGTAAACTTACATTTTTTTAAGAGCAATTATTGAAGGGGACACAAATAATACAGCCAGATTTGTTCTTGTAAAAAGGATATGTAGTAGGCTGACATCAGATGAAGTGATTCTTTTCTCTAATACAGATGATGCTGAACTGAGCCTCCTAGCATGCAGGCTAACTAACTAGCCAGCCAGTCAGCTGGACAATAAATTGGTAAAGTTTAACAACTTAATATTTCATTTACACACTCTTGTAAGAGCGTAGAAAAGCACAGTGCTCTGGCCAAATGAGTGACAACTTTGTTAGGCTCATTTTCTGTAACTAGTGAAAGCATGTTGGGTGGAATTAGCAAGCTAACGTTAGCTAATGTTAATGAAGTATCCTTTAAGCTACCAAAACAAGCTAAGTAACTTTATAACCGCTAACATAGTGGACTCGTGAAAAAATACACAATTTCTTTGTCATGACTAATTTATGATTGACTCAGCATCATCTGTATTAGAGAAAATAATCACTTCATCTGATGTTTAAAGTGAATAAAACTGCCATGCCAGTGTACTTAGTGGCCAGATTCGTTCTCTCCCACGAGTCCAACCGGGCTTTTGTTCTGTGTACAGTTAACGTAAAGGGAGAAACCAAGCAGTGGACCAAACCACTGTGAGGCAAGAGAGGGGGGACTCAAAATGTTTCTAAACTTAAAAACGCATTTTGTTGCCCCATGAGCGTTTATACTGTTTTACTGCTTACACAATTATTTGAAGTATATAATATTTACAATACACAGCGTGGTTTCTAATGAAATTTAAAGGAGGGGTACAGCCCTAAGATGGGGTAGGTCCCGACCCCCCCGTTACTTCCGCTTATGGCTGTCCTCCTCTCTACAGTCTTTATGCTAAGCTAAGCTAACAGGCTGTGGCTTCATATTTACTTCAGATATAAGAATGTTATCTAGTGTCTCTATACCTTTGAATAGAAAATGATGAAAAATAACCTCAACCAAGAGCGCCGGTTAAATGCTGCCTTCACACAAAACTTTGAGGTTAATTGTAGTTCAAAACATGACAAGTCAAGCAAACATCCTCAGCAAGCCGTGAAAAGACTTTGCAAAAATGACAGACCACAGAAAGGTCACAGCCTGTCAACCATTTCAAAATGAGTGTATGATCTTATCAGCACTTTCTGCAGTGAAATATGTTCATGCCCTATCTTATGTTCTCTTTCTTGCTCTGAAGGTAACAAGGCACCACGCATAACAACCACAAGGACAAACCCAACAACCCTGACAACAACCACAACAAGACAAACATCAGCAGCGCTTCCTCCAACAGAAGCAAAAGTAACAACTGTACCATCAACTCCACCTCAGAGTGGAGGTAACAAGACACAACATACACAACATAATAGCGATAATTTATGAGGCTTTCCTGTGTGGTCGTATTAGATGGTAGGGATAAACTACGCATATCGTCGTAGGTTTGGAGGACTGGTTGGGAGAATAGGGTTAGACATCGCCTGTCTGTGTTATCATGTATGGTTCAGCAGATATAATGCAAAATTCATAACTAGCTTATGGCGGAAAGTAAAATGGCTGCCATGGAGCTCCAACATGGAGCAGAGACACACTACGAAGAAGGTTTGATGTTTCCCCTGTTGACCAGACGTTGACTATAACAGACTGCACGTCTGGTGACTCCGGACTTTACTACTGTGGTGGAAAACTAGCTGTTTATCTGAACATGATCGAAGGTGAGAGACAGGAAATCAGAGGGAAACACAGAGTAGAGCGGTAATTTCCTTGAGGCTCGTCCAGCATATAACTCTCCGTGACACTACAATGTGTCAGTTTACACTTTCTGGTTTTGTACATATTAAACAAACAAGTTGACCAGAGCCAGGCTAGCTATTCCCCTCTGTTTCCAGTCTTTATGCTAAGCTAAGCTAACAGGCTGTAACTTCATATTTACCGCACAGACATGAGAGCGGTGTCTATCGTCTCTATTCCTTTAAATAGAAACTGCTGAAAAAGAACCTAAGGTTTCTGCCTTTACAAAATAAATACTGTACTATGTATTCCTCTGCCACACACAGAAGGTATCAAGACAACAACAACAGCAACAACGAGGACAAACCCAACAACCCTGACAACAGCAACAACAACAGCAGGAAATACAACAGGTAAAACTTCCACCAACGCAGGTAACTGGACAGGACAGAATCAAAGTTGTTCTGAGAAACGTACATCAAAGTTTACAACAAATATGATGCAACCATCATGGTCCAGGTGATGTGTGAACATTATGTCCACTGTTTCATAAAAGTATAGCCAACAATTTGGTATACACTTGTAGGTTGGTGAACATTTTCAGTTAGTACTTCTTTGAAGTAAATCTTTTTAAGCTTAGCTGTAACTGTACGTACACACCGCAAACGACTTGAGCTGTAAAGAAGCTCTGGCCGCCCTGTCAAGGACGCTTGTCAAAAAGAACGGGAAAGTTTTTGACGCTTTGGCCGCTCTGACGTAGCAGAATTCTATGTTCGATCATGTTCAACACACGATTGAAGAAAAAGCACAAGCAGCCACTACACGGTCAATACATTGATACTAGAAACCTTTTATAAATTACATATATAATGACAGAATTTGTATTGGTTGTTGGTCTCAGCGGTGTCTGTTAGCAGTTAGCTCGCTCGGTAGCCGCTGAACCGCAGCAGAATGCAGGGAGAGCGAGCAGCCGCCAGCTGTTGATCCATGCAGGACTTCACTGTGAGCGGACTGTTTAGAGACGATGTGACCGGCAGGTAACGTTAACTGGTCCCTATACGCAAATATCATAAATGATAGGGAACCCAGCAACGGTGATGATGAACTTTTCCTCCATTGTCTCGGAACTAATGTTTTGGTAGGAACGAAAGTTTACATCGTATGTTTCTCTGGAATCAGCCAGCGCGAAGGACGTCTATATTCCAATTGGTTACTGGCGTTTGCCGCTGCTTGCCGTTGAACCGCGTCATAGCTCATTACCATAAAGTTAAGAAGAAAGTCCTACTTTCAACTTTCTGATTGACGCTCTGGTCCCTCAAAACGCCCAAAACACGACGCCGACAGATTTTCCGCTCCTTGCAGCTGAGAGAAGCCAGCTTCCATTGAAAATGAATGACTTCTGGTAACTTTAGAAGCTCAAGTCAGCGGCAGTGTGCTCCGTTGCCGATGTAAAAATCAGCCTGTTTTCACTCATTTAGGGCGGATTTCCATTGCCTTGGGCTTTCTTTGTGTTGGCGTTCTAAACTCTGGTGGATTTCTGAGGACTATGGTTAACTGCTCCTCAGATCTCTGCAGGGTAAATCCAGACAGCTAGCTAGACTATCTGTCCAATCTGAGTTTTCTGTTGCACGAATTAAACAACTTTTGAACGTATACATGTTCCACCAAAACAAGTTCCTTCCCGAGACTATTTTGCAGAGACACCGTGGCTCCGTCCAGTGCTTAGCGCCGCCCAAGATGATTGTGATTGGTTTAAAGAAATGCCAATAAACCAGAGCACGGTTTTCTCCCATCCCGGAGTGCTGTGTGGACTCGCCAGACTTTCCTCTGCGCTGTGAAGGAAGTCTGGAAATGCGACACTACCTGGACCATCAATTCTTTCTTTGTTTTTTATTTTGTTGGTTTTTAATTTTAACGGCCTATCAAGCATATATAATTGTATTGAAATACACATGCACAACAAATACTACTTTATATAACTGTCTCTGTTTGATTTGTGCTCTGCTGTAACAAAAACTGAGCTGTGTTTGTAAATGACATGCTGTTTGTTCAAAGTGTTAATTAGTTCTTACTTTGTCTTCCAGGTCCTCCTAGTTGGGTGTATGGAGTAGTCGTCTCCTTCCTCCTCCTCCTCCTCCTCTTCCTCATCATCGTCTACTTCACTCGGAGACGGTTTAAAAGACGAGGTGAATCAAACCTGACCTGTTTACACATTAAAAGGACAAACATTGAATCAATAAATACACATTTAAGAAGATGAACTTATAAAAGAAACTGCACTTATAAATAAACCCCAAAAAGTGAACCAACAGAAAAAGAATAACTGTAAAAAAAAGCTGAAAAATGTTGGTATATAAAGATCTTTATGTACAGTGTATGGCTGCAACGCACTTTTTGTAATTTCATATTTTATGTTATTGTTATTTTTTGTTCAAAATGAAATAAAGAAACCAGAAACCAGCAAGAGGACTGGTTCCCTTCAGCTCTGATGAGGCCTTGAAATCTTCACATTTGCACACAAAATTCTGACTAATAGGTCAGAGTTATTTTGGAAGGCGGAAAAATGAACCAAGTGTGAAAATGCTCTAAGAGAACTGAGTTTGGTTCGTTTAAAGAGAACTATGTGTGAAAACACTGATGTGTTTTACTGATGTGTCTTAATCACAGGAAGTGAAGAAAGAAGCCCCATCTATGATGAGATACAGGATGGAATTGTGCTTGAGCCGACTAATGGTGAGATGGTTTTTCATAACCTTTAGGAAGTGAAGTATAGCGTCTGATTTTAACCCAAACCACTTCTTCTGAACTTGCGTCACCTTCGGAAAGTAAAGTAACGTCTAATTTTAACCCAAAAAAAACATTTCAACATTTTCTAAATCACTTTTTCTAAACTTAATAGTTTTGGGGCCTAAACATAACCACACTGCAACATTTCACACATTTAAAGACGTGTTTAAAATCCCGACTTTTACGTTCAAAACCACGACAGTTACGTTCTCTGGTTTCGATATTAGGTCGTATTTCTGCCACCGCTAGGGGCACAATGTAGCCTGACAAGCCAGACCCACATCAAGATGTTTGGTCTAGGAACTCACCATTGGCAGGGCTCAATCCGAGGGGCGGGATAAACGGTTGTCTTTCAAATTCCCTCTTCACGCAATAGGATAGAGCTACCACCAACCAGATTATTTACTTGGTTATTTCGTGTACAGCTCACAATTTTCGACCGTTACCATTTCACGAACTGCCACGGGGAAATTAAACGCCACATGCCGGCGACAACAACAGGACGGACCGATGGACCGCCACACGCGGCTACAACGGGGAAATTAAATGCCACACGCCAGCGACAACAACGGGACGGACCGCCACACGGGGACAGGGTCCCCGGGCGCAGGGACACGATCCGCGGTCTTTGTGGCACGCAACAACGGGGACATGAAACGCCACAACAACGGGACGGTTGAGGTTAGGATAAAAAAGAACTGGGAAAGGAACCGTCACGCGCCGGACACGCCGACAACAACGGGACGGTTGTGGTTAGGAAGAGAGTCCTGTGTTGTTTGACCCATCCACCACCCCGACCAACCTCCCTGCGCGGATTTTATGCTTTTCATACTACTCCCTACCGTTGTCGTGCTGTGATCACGAAATATGCTTCCCATTTAAATACATATTCGTGTCCTGTTCACGAATCAATAGATTCAATAACTTGACCATTTCACGAACTGCCATGAGAATGGGCTGATCCTTTTGGCAAAACTCCAAACACATCTTCCTTTTTTAAGAATGACTTCAGTGCCGTTCTTTGTTCTTTTCTCAAAGAAAAGCTTAACTCCAAGTCTTCCAGAGTCGCGGCCAAAGCCGATTCCAAAGACCGCTTTTCGCCAGCAGCAGCCATCTTCTTTGTTTTCAAGTAGCAGGGAATTCACGCGGAACCGTCGCAACTCTGACGTCATTATGTTAAGCCCCGCCCACCGACTCTATACACGATGTGATTGGCCTGACTAGAGTTTGGTTTTTCCAGCTCGCAAACCAACGGAAAGTTACTAGACGACCCTGGCTGCAAATTACATTTGCTGCCGCTAGGGTACGTCTAGATTTCTAGGCTAGGCGCAATGTTGCCTCGGGTCAAATTTGACCCATTTTCAAAAAGTTTCTAGATCAGAAATTTGACGCTCTTGGAACTTGCGTCTAGACCTTTAGCATCATATTTAGAAGCGCTTAGTCGGGGCTCTTGGCGTCTGGGTCGGGACATACATTTAACTGACATGCAGCACAAGAACAGGATAGTTAGCCAAGCTCCTTATACAGATTTTTGTTCTTCATACTACTCGCTACCGTTCTCTCTCTTAACACTACGTCATCTTACAGCGCTGCGGTTGAGCTGCTGCTCTGCCCGGTGCGTTCCATACAGACGCTAAAGGGTGATTTTTGCGTCCGTATCTTACGCGGAGAGACACTGACCCAGCGTCAGTATTTTACAACTACCTTTTAGTAAAAGCAGACAAACGGGACTGTCTCCAGGTGAACTAATTTGGTTAATAATGCTTGTTGGTAAAATGTTTCAACAGATGGATCAAACCGACCGGATCCCATGTACGACACCATCTCTGATCTTCCACCAGTGACGAATAAGACCGGTAAAGACGGAGCTTTGGCCAAATACTCTGTTTACATATTTCTGGTAACATGCATTATATATTTATTGTGTTTCATTTCTTCTCACAGTGACATCGCTTCCTATTGAGTCCCCATATTCCTTGATTGGAAATCATAATAAAGGTAACTTTAACACATAGGATATATAAGCAGGTTTACTGGGTCAAAGAGGCCATGATATATGTAAAAAGACAGATTCTGTTTAAAACTGGAAATACAGAAACAAAATAATAAATATTTATTTAACAAAACACTGAATGAGAAGCAGATGGTGATTTTTTCACTCTGATGAAACGGACAAAATTGTGTTCTGTATTTTTTCTCGGCCCACAGGTTTGTCACAGCTCGCTGTCAACACGTATTGTTTACTGGAGAAACCCAAAGCGCCGGCAAACAACCAGAACCAATAACTCTGCTCCGTCACTGCAGCCGGGGAATGACTGTAACGGCTCTGTAGCGACACTTTCTACCTATTTATAGTATAGTTGTGATATCACAATGGATGGCTCGTTTAAAGGCACAGTTTCTGAATACTGGCTGTGTGCATTTCTCAGTGGATTGAACGTTTTGTTACTTTCACAGTAGTCTATATATCGACAACACTTCATTTACGGGATTGCCCCGTTGCCGCCGGAAATTCCACCGGATGTCCCTCTTTTCGGCCGGATGTCCATCACCGTCCTCTTTCTTTGTGTTGGCGTTGCACTACTAAAACAACTTTTGAACATACACATGTTCCACCAAAACAAGTTCCTTCCCGAGGCTATTTTGCAGAGGCACCGAGGCTCCGTGCGGAGCTTAGCACCGCCCAAGACGATTGTGATTGGTTTAAAGAAATGCCAATAACAAATAGTTTTTATTTGTTGTTTTAGAAAACCAGAGGCCTGTACTATGAAGCGAGATTTGGTGTTAACGAGCTAACTTCAGGCTCAATCCAGGGTTTTCTGTACTACGAAGGTGGATCACTTGTGATCGGGTTCAATCGTCGTGGTAACTTATGCTGAACGCCTAACCTGGTCGGGAGCAGGTTATGTTGGAGATTAGAGATCAACCGGTATAAAAGCACCGCCCACTGACCAATCAATACTCGACTGATAACGGCGTCACCGTTCTTAGAAGATCAGCTGGAGCTCGGTTGGCGGAGAGAGAGATGTGCGCTCATAAAAGTTAAAACATTTAGAGACCGACAACCCCGTTAACATTCCCTGATGGGTATCTTTATGAAAGATAGATTTTCAGCGGAGGGAATTACGTATAGGCTATTTGTTTGCGTCTTTAGCCGTGTGTTGCCAATGCGCACATCGGTTTAAATTATGTTTTTATGTTTTTTTTTTTATTTTCTCTCACGATCGTGTACCACTGCTGGGGTTGCAACTGAAATAAAAGCCTAAAGCAACGACAGTTTATGGAAAGCAAAAGTGTAATTATGGTCAGATCTTGTGCCTGACTGATGGGGAAGTGACCAGTTTAGTCTAATGTATTGTAGTGGGTGTACTGTACTGTATATTGGCCAGAATCTGCCTTTGGGGGAGGAGGGGGGCATATCATAGTGGGGGGTCTGGATGTCCTCCCCCAGGGAAGTTTTAAGCATCAACGACTTCATTTCCTGCATTCCGATACACTTTTATGCACCAATTTATGGTGAAATACCTCCATTGAGCCTATGTGAAGAAAAAAGCACAGATGACAATTCAAAATATATCAAACATATAATGGAAAGTATGTTGTTACGTGTCATTGGGCATTTTTAAGTGAGTATATGGAAATCCTGGAGCTTACTATCACGTAGACTACACCACTGGATATTGATAAGCTAAACGTTGTGATTTACGCATAACAGCGTCGGCTTTTTTGCCAACTTTGCTTCCTGCGCTTTGCCTGTAAAACCGTGTCTGTGTTCTTCATATTTATGTAGAATTATAGTTTGTTCTTCTTGTTTAAAAGATGCAGCTCTGGTAGATGTTTGCGATTGGTCGTGGTGCGCAAACACCGCCTCTTTTATGTGAACGCGCGCGTCTCTAGCCAGCGTCGTAATACAGGTCATGCGGGACCGTGGTTGTTGGGGTTAGTGAAGCCGGATAACTGAAAGAAATCCTGGACATGTTGATCTTGATTCGTAGTACAGGCCTCTGATGTTTTTATGACTGGCTTGTTGTGTTTGTTTTGTGAAGCTCTGTGTTTCATGTGCTCTATAAATAAAGATTACTATTATTATTTTTATTATTATTATTATTAACCAGAGCAATGCAAGACTATGAAGATACAAACTACATCTGATTGCATTGATTCATTTCAGTTTGAGTGGTCTTCATGCTGGCAATGTGAGACTACTTTCACAGCATTTATATAGCACCTTGAATCAGCTTTATTATGAATAAAAGCTGTAAAAATTTCACTTTTTCAATATGGGACCTTTATTTAACAACATGTACATATCAGCTTATATCTGTTTTATTATTTTCACATGTTCACACAATTTAAAACTTAATTATTTAATCAAGACAATTTGATGTTATGAAAATTGTGTTCTTCTAATTGGTCATTTAAAATTTTAAGTCAGTACGAGTTAGTTAAATAAACTATACTTCAATGAATGATTATTTCTTTTGGCTTTGATTGACAGATGCACCTTCACAAATCTACAGAGGATACTTTTACTTTTACCCAGAATAAATATTAAAGGATGAACTCTTACAGTACATTAGAAAAAGAGAAGAGGTGAAAGAGAGAAGAGGGGAAAAAAATCTTAGTTAAAAGGACAAATAGACAGTGAAATAGAACATCTTAAATGTAAATGTTCAAATTAAAAGCTGAAGTTGGAATGGAGTTTTTTTTATTTCTTTAAGGTCAAAGTATTTTAATGTTTTCAGAATTTGAAAGTAGGTGACATGTTGCATCTTTGTTCTTCAGTTGTTTACAGTATATTTTTACAGTTATTAGAGACTGTCGTCCCCCAGAAAACGCTCCCAGAAGTCTGTTGCTCAAGCAGCAAAATATGACCTATATTTATGTTTATAGCGGTGGTGCCCTCTAGTGGCCGTAGTAGTTGACTGGAGTAAAGTAGGACTTTCACCAGGGAGAACGGAGTTCTAGTCCTGTATGAAATGTTTGTAAGTGAAGTAGCGTCTGATTTTAACCCAAACCACTTTTTCTAACTAAATTATTTTTGGTGTAAAACATAACCAAAAAGACTTTACATACTAACGTCATGTTCAGCGACACATGCGTCACCTTCGGAAAGTAAAGTAACATGATCTTTTTTCTAAACTTAATAGTTTTGGGGCCTAAACACAGTAGCGGTTTTTGGCACGGGCACGTGACACATGGGGGGGGCGGCACGCTGGGCCGGATTAACCATTAGGCCAACTAGTCACATGCCCAGGGGCACAGGACATCTAAGGGGCCCTGGGCATCGTCAAATATTATGTAAGATCACATTATAAATGCAGTCCTCATTTTCCTAATTACGTGCAGATTTTTGCAACCCGCAAGTCTGCTGCGGTGGGGTGGCCCTGCATCAAACGTGCAGAGCGGCGTTCACACACAGCGAGTCTGCTGCGGTGTGGTGGCCCTGCATCCCGGCGAAGACTGGAGCAACTGAGCTGCCCCCCCGAGCCTCTGAAGGTGAAGTCAGTTTCCCCAGGTGAAGTTTAAACACACGTTTAATTTAAAGTTACATTTGTAATAAATGTAATGTATGCTAAAGGCGAGTCAGCATCAACAACAGCGCGTCTATTACGTTAGCCAAAAGTCAAATCGCCCCCTCGTGATTTGAAAGAGCATTCTGTCCTTTGATTGGTTTTGATTTTAGTAAAGAACAGCTTAATACGAAATATTACATACTGGCATGTTTGAATTCATAACGTTTACAGAGGGTCGTCGTTTGGTGGCGTTACGTTCCAACACACTACACAATACTTGCTGAGACCGATCATTTGTATTCAAATTCTGAGTAGTGCACAGGAGGAAGAGGAGGGAAATGAAGGAGGAGAAGGCAGTAAACTGGAGAGACCAGGCTGGTCAGAGCAGGAGAAGACCACAGAAGGAGACGCAGAATTAAGTGAAAGAGAAGAGGGAAGGGAAAAATGTACTGTGAGGGATGAAGAGGAGGCTGCAGATTCAGAGAGAGGGACAGAGGCAGAGAGTGATCAGGAGGAGGCAGATGAAGATGGCAGCGAGGAAGAGGAGGTTGCAGATTCAGAGAGAGGGACAGAGGCAGAGAGTGATCAGGTCAGGAGGCAGATGAAGATGGCAGGGAGGAAGAGGCCAGTTGTAAGGCCTATTTGTTAAAATAAAATAATAAGAATATATAGTAGTGCATCAACATAAAATGTTGATATAGTTGATTGTGAAACAAACATAATCTCGACTTTGAACTACATGCAACAGTGTAGCCAATGGTTTATTTTTACTCCATACACACTCACTGTCTGCTTCGGTGATAATTTCACATTTTAGCATTTTAAAAATAATATAAGTTTTGCCTTAAGTCATGATGCCCAGGGCACAGGAAATTGTTAATCCGGCCCTGGCGGCACGAGCACTTAAAAAAAAAAAATAAATAATAATCCTCTGCACCGCAAAATGGTTTTCTATTATCTATCATTTCACTGTGTGGGGAATTGGCAAATTGGCGCCCCCTGCAGCTGCAGGCGCCCCTGCTTGCTGAGAAGGTGCTGTGCACAGAAGATGTGTGAGAAGGGGAAAGGGGAGGGGGGGCTGAAACAGACTCTGAGAGAGAGACAGAGAGAGAGAGAGAGAGAGTAAACAAACAAGATCATTTCAGAAATCTCTCACCAATCTGCTCATTTCATACAAAGTGTGTGTATGTGTGTGTGTGTGTGTGTGTGTGTGTGTGTGTGTGTGTGTGTCAGTGTGAGTGCCTGTCCTACCAGAGCAGAGAATTAGCTCCACACATAGTTAATTATAGGCAAAGTCTTAAATATATTTGGAATATCCATTGAAATATGAATATGAAAAGAAAAAATAAGTGGGTTTTTTTTTTGTTTGTTTTTTTTTTTGGGAGGGGGGGGGGGGCTCGAAGGGGTCTCGCCCAGGATGTAATTCAATGTAGAACCACCACTGATACAGGTGCAGCAACCATGGGCAGCATGAGAAAAATCAAGTGTTTTTAAAAATGATACCATGTAAATATGTTTTAGTAGAAACACAAAAGTATGAACCTGTAATCGGTTTATAACAGGTCTCCTTTAAAGGGGACACATTCGTAGAAATGTATACTAAAGTCCACCTAATTTTTAGTTACTGTGTAGTGTTGTACAGTGCATTGCCTTTTGTAACTATATGAACGAGTAGTTCATGAGAACAGCCTGATTTGAGTTACTGTTGTGGCACTGTATGAGTTGTGTTTAAAATAACAGGAAACATCAACATTCATTAACCACAGGAGGAAATAGAGGAGGGCATCGATATGAGACGACATTGTGGGTTTCTATTCGCACGCGATGCACATTGACACTGAGCAGCCGAGTTCCTGTTCTCACTTCAGATTAAAACTGTGATCACTGATCAGTCACGTCAGTCTGCGTGAGGATGAGGGTGAATATCTACCTGCTCGTCTTAGTGCTTGGCTATAAGGCCGCTGCAGGTAAGGACTTTATTTTTTAAATTAATCAATTCAGTCACATCAGTTTTTAAAGATGTTTGTAGTTCAACTCGAGAGATGCAACAGGTTGTAGTCGGTGTGAGGTTAACGTGTTGAGGGAAACTGCTTTAGAAAGTCTTGATCAGTCAACTACAGACAATAAAGTTTTATTTCTCATTACAGAACATGTAAACAAACATCTTCTAAACGTATGTCCTCATCTGTATATCTACATCTGCCCATTGCACATACTGTATAGTTTTTGCATTCTGCATTCAGCCTCCTTTTTCTTATACTAAACAGCCATTTTGTATATAACAGTTTCTATTTCTATATTTATTTCTTATTAAAAGGTATAGTAAGTAATGTTAATCCATTAAAACTTTTTTGTCAAATTCAGTGAATATCTCCTCACGGTCACCTAGCTCTCTATTTTCTATGAGTTCAAATATCAACAATCTTTGTGCAGCATCACTTACTGCTCCTTTAATGTTAAATGTTTGTTTGTGTATGTTTCCACCATTCACAAAGACAAATACCACGTAGGTGTGTCTGATTGTGGCAATAAAACCCTTTTCTGATTCTGATCTGCTCAGATATTGGCTGGTTGCTTTGTCGTCATTGTAGTGTGAAGATTGAAACTGTCAGTGACACAGAGTTTAATTATTTAAAGGTCAAAGTTGAAGTTAAACTTTGGGTTCAAAACTTGGAGGAAAATTCTGACAGTGTTTTACTTTTAATGGAAGCCCATTGTGTTAGTTGGTAAAAAGACATCTGAGGCACTCTGATAGTACTTTTTAAACCCTTTATTAAAAAGGTAATTTTAAGGTATTTTCAACCTATTTGCCCATGCAATTGTGTGTGTGAGACTAATGTGAACAAAAATCTTTGAAATTGGTCCGGCATTGAGCGAGAACGCTTTAACCAGCAGCCACGAACCGGACTGCAATGTAACCCTATGGGACAAATGTTCACCTTCAGTTTGCGTCCAATAAAAGTTTTTTGCCGCTGACAGGCTCAGATTATTACTCTAAGTGTCTGACAAAGTTATGGAAAGGATTCCTACAGAGATAGACCTTTTTGTTAAAGAATAAGATCCTTTTTGTTGAACATGAAACAGCTCGGAAATCACCATCACCAAACCCACCAGACTCCATGTAAATAAACAGTACATTTAGCGTGTATAGAACCAGCATATTTTTGCATGTAAATGGGTGAATTAAGGATTTATTTCAACCAAAACAAAGTATTAATTGTTAGAACATTAGAAAGATGAACAAAGACGTCTTTTCATAGTTTTATGTTGTTTCTTTCGACTTTGAATCAAGTGTGTTTTATGCTGATAAAAGCACTGATTATTTAAATGGAGTCTGGTGGGTTTGGTGATGGTGATTTTGGAGCTTTTTCATCTTAAACAAAAAGGATCTTATTCTTTAACAGAAAGGTCTATCTCTGTAGGGATCATTTCCATAATGTTGTGAGACACTGAAGCCCTATTCGCACAGGATTAGTAGAATTTTTACAGACATGGCCGATTGGCACGGGATAGGGCTTTAGAATAATAATCTGAGCCTGTCAGCGGCAAAAACAGCCCTATTAGTGGACGGAAACTGACAGTAGGCAATTGCCTTTTAATGTTGCAATACAACTTATTTTGGTCTTGCTAATACTGGATCAATTTTAAAAATTGTTGTTCCCATCAGTCATTAGACACAAAAACATGGGAAAATAGGTTGAAGGTTGAAAAAGTTACCCTTTAATACATGGATAACCAAGACATTTCCACTCAAAGGGTCTTCATCCAGATGTTCAGAAGATGTTTAGAAGAGCGTGGCTGCAACCTCCATTATAAATATATACTCCTCTGTATCTTTAGTCTGAAAATCTGTTTTAGTAAAGAAATCAATGTCTCATTCGATGAGTACTCGACTGATTTTGTCTGAAAACACTTTTGACTCATTTGCAATATTATTATATATTATTATATTATATATTTAGGGTGGCATTAGCTCAGTCCGTAGGAGATTGGGTTGGGAACTGGTGGGTCGCTGGTTCAAGTCCCCCGTACGTTCAAGTCCCCGTACGCACCGAAGTACAGAGGTGAACTGGTAGCTGGAGAGATGCCAGATCACCTCCTGGACACTGCCAAGGTGCTCTTGAGCAAAGCACCGAACCCCCCCAACCGCTCAGGGTGCCGGTTCAGCGGTTGTAGCCCACTTACTCTGACATCTCTCCATTAGTGCATGTAAAGGACCTGAGCGTGTGTGTGTGTGTGTGTGTGTGTGTGTGTGTAGTGTGTGTGTGTGTAATAACAACAGAGTGTAAATTGTAATTTCCCCATTGGGGATCAATAAAGAGTATACATTATTATAAATTAATTAAATATTAGAAATGCTGACAACCTTATTTATTGTACTTTTTTTTTCTTTTGCAGGAATAATCCATGAAATAGTTGAAGAAAAGACACAGGTGACTCTGAGATGTCCTCACTCTGTGGAGGGAGACGTGACGTGGAGCAGAGAGAGGAATGGAGACACAGTTGACATTCTGACAGTTAACTCCAAAACCGGCAGAGACATAAAACATATTGATGACCCGGGCAAAAAATACAGTTCATTATCTGATAAGTCACTGTTCATTCTAAAAGCTGTCGTCTCAGAGTCTGGAAGATACTTCTGTAACAATGAAGCAGCTGCAGATCTGACGGTGATCCCATCAAGTAACATCAAACTCCAAAAACATCCTTCTGCTTTCTGTTTCTCTTCCTGTTTTTCAGAATCATGTCTCTAAGCTAAATGTTTAATCAAAAATAATCTTTGATTAAAAAATATATTATAATATAATAATACACAATAATGAAATGATGCATTTCAAATGTAAATGGCAACTATTTTGTAAAGTATAATATACTCATTATTTATGTCTGAAGAAGGATTTAAAATCAAGTTTTAAATTCATGGCACTATGATTGGCAGGAATATTTACTTCCTGTATTTGAGGAGCTTTTTGGTGCAGCCTACATCTGCACTTCTGTGTTTAAGTTTTTAGTTTTAATTAGATTTCAACATACACAACTATGAAATCAACCACATTATTTATCTTAAAAAGTGCAAAAATTGGCTAACTGATCACATCTCTGATTATTAATAGGCCTAATAATGTGACAAGACATTTAAACTTCATAGCACATGTTTAAACTGAGCTCCTCACAAAGGGAACAAGTGCTACAAAAAACTTTGTTTACTCTTGAACAACGGATCTGTTTAAATGAAGGATTACATGCATTTATAATCATAATTATAATTTTAACAACATGTTAAAAGGGTCATCTTGTTCTTGTGTAGTCACATTTGGAAAGATCTCTCCTCTGAAACCTCATAAACATGGAGCACATGTTAAGTGAAAATAACCCTAAAACTCTTCAAATGGCCTCTGACTTCATGCTGAACATGTGTAATACATTTATGACGGTTCATTATAAACATGAGTCAATGTTTGTACTGACTCAGTATGTGTGTTGTGTTCAGGAACAACTATAGTCACTGCTCCAGAGAGGACCAGCATCACTCTGACATGTCCTCATGATGTCGGAGCATCACACGTTCCAACATGGAGCAGAGACTCTGGTGGAAGAAGGTTTGATGTTTCCTCTGTTGACCAGACGTTGACTATAACAGATGTGCAGCCTGGCGACTCTGGACTTTACTACTGTGATGGAAAACCAGCTGTTTATCTGAACGTAATCGAAGGTGAGAGACAGGAAATCAGAGGGAAACAGAAATATCGGCAAAGTAAACACATATTAAACAAACAAGATATTATGTGTCATTCAGTGAGCTTTAGAGCTGCTGGTAGGTGATTTTTTGCAACCCATTCTCACTCTGAACTCGTAAAATACGGACGCTTGGGTAGTGGCTGTCAGCGTCAGATACGAAGCAAAAAGCACCCTTCAGCGTGTAGAATGCACCGGGGGAGAGCAGCAGCTACACAGCAGTAAGTTAAGAAAAGTTTACTGAGTCCAGTATAAAAGTTTACAAACATAGCTGTGGGTTCACAAAAACAGAGTCCAAGTTTCCCTAGAAACAAACATCATGTCAGAGCCCGGTCCACCAGCATCTCGGTTCGAATGAGCCCCGAACTACCCTCTCCCTACGCTGTTATTCTTCTCTGTTTGTAGGCAGTGTGTGTGTGTGTGTGTGTGTGTGTGTGTGTGTGTGTGTGTGTGTGTGTGCTGCTATCTTCATACACCACAGCCAGGGTTGGGTCTACTGTCTGGTGCAAATTCCTCTTCTTGTTCTCGTAACCTTTAATTGACTTTTTTGCTGTTTATCTGAACATGATCGAAGGTGAGAGACAGGAAATCAGAGGGAAACACAGAGTAGAGCGGTAATTTCCTTGAGGCTCGTCCAGCATATAACGCTCCGTGACACTACAATGTGTCAGTTTACACTTTCTGGTTTTGTACATATTAAACAAACAAGTTGACCAGAGCCAGGCTAGCTGTTCCCCTCTGTTTCCAGTCTTTATGCTAAGCTAAGCTAACAGGCTGTAGCTTCATATTTACCGCACAGACATGAGAGCGGTGTCTATCGTCTCTATTCCTTTATATAGAAACTGCTGAAAAAGAACCTAAGGTTTCTGCCTTCACACAATAAATACTGTACTATGTATTCCTCTGCCACACACAGAAGGTATCAAGACAACAACAACAACAACAACAGCAACAGCAACAATGAGGACAAACCCAACAACCCCAAAAACAACAACAAAATCCCCGACAATAGCAACAAGAACCCCAACAACAACCCCGACAACAACAACAACAGGAAATACAACAGATAAAACTTCCACCAACGCAGGTAACTGGACAGGACAGAATCAAAGTTGTTCTGAGAAACGTACATCAAAGTTTACAACAAATACGATGCAACCATCATAGTCCAGAGGACAGTACTGCGAAGCAAGATCAACATGCCCTGGATTTATTTCAGTTACCCGGCCTCACCTAACCTAACAACCGTGATCCTGCATAACCTGTGTCACGACGGTGGTTAACAACTAGTTCAGTCAACCCAGGGTTTCCCAATCCAGCAACGTGCGCGTTCACATAAAAGAGGCGGTGTTTGCACAGCACGACCAATCACAAACATCTACCAGAGCCGCATATTTTACATAAGAGCAAATTATAATTCTACATAAATATGAAGAACACAGACACGGTTTTGCAGGCACAAGGCAATACAGTCGCTGCTTCCTAAAACAGGAAGGAAAGCTGGCAAAAAATAGCCGACGCTGTAAATGCGTAAATCACAACGCTTATCAATATCTTCCTCATCAGTCAGGCATCATTATCATCTGACTATAATTACCCTTGTGCTTTCCATAAACTGTCGTTGCTTTAGCCTGTTATTTCAGTTGCAACCCTGGCAGTGGAAGCGAACGTGAGAGCAAATAAAAGATATAAAAACATAATTCAAACCGCTGTGCGCATTGGTGACACGCGGCTCAAGAAGCGACAAATAGCTGACATGTAATTCCATCCCATTAAAATCTATATATTTCATAAAAATACCCATCAGGGAATGTTAATGGGGTTGTCGGTCCGCCTGATCTTCTAAGAACGGTGACGCCGTTATCAATCGAGTATTGATTGGTCAGTAGGCGGTGCTTTTACACCAGTTGATCTCTAATCTCCAACTTAACCTGCTCCCGACCAGAAAACCCTGGGTTGAACCTGAAGTTACCTCGGTAACGCCAAATCTTGCTTCGTAGTACAGGCCTCTGCTGCGACCGAGCCAGTCAGACAGGATTCTAGGGGTCCATTTCAGAAAGCAGGTTTAGTGAAAACTGAGTTTGTTAACCCTGAGATGAGGGAAACTCTGAGTTTTCTGTTTCAGAAAGAGAGGTAACTTAACCTCAGAGTCAGTTACTATGGTAACTGAGCCTGTGAGTTTCTCTCAGTCTCCTCCCTCTGACATAGCACACTTTCATTTCCTCATTCATTCATTCATTCAGTCTGTATCAGGCACATTTTAGCGGAGTTTGTTATCGGAATGAATTAAAAAAAAAATGTGTTGGTTTATTAACCATGTTAGGCAGACTATAAAACGTTTTTTTTTCTAAAAACATGGCATTTCCTTTTGTTGACGATCCCGTTGATGAAGAAGCTGCTTTAGGCCTACTTCTGCTTGACTTCGCAGGGTGTTTTATGTCGGGAGATGATATTGAAACCCCGACATTTTAATTTTCAGATAACTTCCTATTTGAGCGGTATTGTTCTTCTTCTGTTATGTAGCCTAAATAACCTTATGCGTCCTCATATCAATAACGTCACCCATTTTCTTTACAATATTGGTGAATCGGAGCATAAAGCCACTGTAGCAAAGCGCTGTCAGAAGAGTGTAGGTCAGGACAGTATTGCAGGTGAATGATGTAAACTCTTTGAAATAAAAGATTATGAATTATAATTCTGTTAATGATGGTGCTGCAGCCTAAGTGGGATTAGTAGGCGTAGTACTTTTTCGCCCACAGTATTGCACTTAAATGAAATAGATTATAGGTTCAATACCATTTCACCAGTAATATTAGGCTATACTTATGATTAAATATGATACACTAGCCTATATTGGAATATACGCATTTACTCTAGCAGCAATTTTCTCCCACGCAAAGTCTCTGTCTTTTACAGCAGCCGCTGTGTTGTTTTTTTAACTCGCTGTATGTGCGCATGAGTATTTCCGCCGACCCGTTTGTTTGGTTGTTGCCATGGTGAATCGTAGTATCATGGCTCCATTGATGCTGCCTTTTTATTGTGGTGGTGCACATGCGTGAACCTACTCTGAGTTGATTGAACCAACTCATATCAGCTGTTCTGAAACCGAAAACTCTGAGTTTCCCATCTCAGGGTAAATCAACTCAGACATCAGGGTTAGACTCAGAGTTTGTTAAACCTCCTTCCTGAAACGGACCCCTGGTGATGTGTGAACATTATGTCCACTTTTTCATAAAAGTATAGCCTATAATTTGTTATACTAATAGGTTGCTGAACATTTTCAGTTAGTACTTCTTTGAAGTAAATCTTTTTAAGCTTAGTTGTAAAAGTCATAGTCTATATTCACGACGTTCCACTTCCGGGATTGCTCTGTTGCAGACGGAAATTCCGCCTGTTTTCACTCATTTAGGCCGGATTTCTGTTGCCTTGGGCTTTCTTTGTGTTGGCATTTTAAACTCTGGTTGATTTATGAGGACTATGGGTAACTGCTCCTCAGATCTCTGCAGGGTAAATCCAGACAGCTAGCTAGACTATCTGTCCAATCTGAGTTTTCTGTTGCTGACTAAAACAACTTTTGAACGTACACATGTTCCACCAAAAGAAATTCCTTCCCGAGGCTATTTTTCAGTGGCACCGTTGCTCCGTGCGGAGCTTAGCGCCGCCAAAGACGATTGTGATTGGTTTGAAGAAATGCCAATAAACCAGAACATGTTTTTCTCTCATCCCGGAGTGCTGTGTGGACTAGCCAGACCTTATATTTTAACCTGCAGATACAACGGCCTATCAAGCGTATATAATTGTATTGAAATACACATGCACGACAAACAATACTTTATATAATAACTGTCTCTGTTTGATTTGTGCTCTGCTGTAACAAAAACTGAGCTGTGTTTGTAAATGACATGCTGTTTGTTCAAAGTGTTAATTAGTTCTTACTTTGTCTTTCAGCTGACCCTGAAATCCCTCAACCATTTCTTCGGTGGGTTTATGGAGTAGTCGTCTCCTTCCTCTTCCTCCTCTTCCTCATCATCATCGTCTACTTCACTCGGAGACGGTTGAAAAGACGAGGTTAATCAAACTTGACCTGTTTACACATTAAAAGGACAAACATTGAATCAATAAATACACATTTAAGAAGATGCACTAATAAAAGAACGTATAAATAAACCCCAAAAAGTGAACCAAAAGAAAAAGAATAATAAAAAATAAAAATAAAAAAAGCTGAAAAATGTTGGTAGGTGATTCACATTACTGTTTGTTATTTTGCTATGAATATATATTATATACAGTACTGTGCAAAAGTCTTAGGCAGGTGTGAAAAAATGCTGTAAACTAACTAACTAACTTTCAAAAATATAAATGATTGTTTAATTTTATCAATTTACAAAATGCAAAGTGAGCGACCAAAAAAACATCCAAATCACATCAATATTTGGTGTTACTACCCTTTGCCTTCAAACCAGCATCAATTCTTATAGGTACACTTGCAAAAAGTCAGGGAACGTTGAGGATCATAGATGCAGTGGTCGGCCAAGGAAACTTGCACGTGCAGCAGATGAAAAACAAGTAATAAATAAATGATCAAGCTTATTTCCCTTCGAAATCGGCAGTGCCATCAGCTCAGAAAAGGCAGAAACCAGTGGGACCCAGGTACACCCATCTACTGTCCGGAGAAAAGCAACAGGATCAGGAGTCGGCAAATCCGCTGACAGGGTAACTGGAACAGTCACAGGAAACAAGGCAACAGGAACAGGAGTCGGACGGACCACCGACAAAACACGGGGGGCAGGAGTCGGTCGGACAACCGACAAAACATGGGGAACAGGAGTCGGTCGGACCACCGACAAAACATGGGGAACAGGAGACGGTCGGACCACCGACAAAACACGGGGGGGCAGAAGTCGGTCGGACAACCGACAAAACATGGGGAACAGGAGTCGGTCGGACCACCGACAAAACATGGGGAACAGGAGTCGGTCGGACCACCAACGAAACACGGGGAGCACGAGTCTCTGGGAAGCTGGGCACCGGCAAAGTCTCTGGAGCGCCTAACAACAGCTCAATCTCTGGAACACAGGAAAGCTCTGAAACACTGGAAAGCTCTGGAACACTGGAAAGCTCTGGAACACTGGAAAGCTCTGGAGCACTGGACAGCACGGGCACTGGCCAAATATTGATTTGATTTAGATTTCTCTTCTGTTCATTCACTGCATTTTGTTAATTGATGAAAATAAACTAAACTTATCACAAAAAGTAAGGAAATGTGTGTTTGGTAGATTATTTCTCTGTGGTAACAATGCTTTTTGGCAATAAATCTTATACCATTGGAAAGCCTGTTTAGTTCCCTTTCAAATGGTGCCCCATTTGAAAGGAACATACATTTGTGGGATGAGCAGCAGCGCCGAGTATGTGGGTTGCGCGCATGAAAAATTTGCCAAATCTTCTCTGCCAATGCCAAACAGCTTATTCTGCCATTAACTCGTTTGGTGTTTGGTGGATTGGATGATTGAAGTTTGAAGAAACAAGACATATTGGCAATTGAACAATTTATTCATTTCACAAACAGGAGCCTCAGTAGCGTGTGGAAGAGCCTGGCACCTCCTCCTCATGCTGGTCACCAGCCTGGTCACACACTGCTGTGGGATGACATCCCATTCTTCAACCAGCATTTGTCGCAAGTCAGCCAGCGTGGTTGTGTTGGTCACTCTGGCACGAACAGCACAACCAAGCTGATCCCACAAGTGTTCAATGGGGTTGAGATCAGTACTGCTGGCAGGCCATTCCATCCTCTCCACTCCCACATTCTGGAGGTAGTCTCTGATAAACCCCGCCCCTTGGGGGTGAGCGTTGTCATCTTGGAGGATAGAGTTCGGTCCCAGAGTGTGGAGACATTGGATTGCCACTTGTTGCAGAATTTCATCTCTATATCTCTCTGCATTGAGATTGCCTCCAATGATGACAAGCCTCGTTTTTCCAGTGAGGGAGATGCCACCCCACACCAGGCTGGTGACCAGCATGAGGAGGAGGTGCTAGGCTGTTGTGGCTGTGTATGGTTCTTCCACACGCTACTGAGGCTCCTGTTTGTGAAATGAATAAATTGTTAAATTGCCAATATGTCTTGTTTCTTCAAACTTCAAACATCCAATCCACCAAACGAGTCAATGGCAGAATAAGCATTGGCAGAGAAGATTTGGCAAATTTTTCATGGGCGTAACCCACATACTCAGCACTGCTGCTCATCCCACTAATGCATGTTCCTTTCAAATGGGGCACCATTTGAAAGGAACATGCATTTCAACAGGCTTTTTTTAACACATTTTTGAAAGCATTCTTAGTTCACAGGGTTTTTCATACCTGCCTAAAACATTTGCACAGTACTGTATAATAATGAATATATAATATGTATAGGAACTGTTTAGAATTGAATATAAGGGGTGGGGAAAATAAACAAGCTCCGGCTTTGTCCCACTACATATTGTTTATAACACTTTATACATATTGTTTTTCCTTTTGTATGTTGCAACCATAGACTGTACATAAAGATCTTTATGTACAGTGTGTGGCTGCAATGCACTTTTTGTATTTTTATATTTTATCTTATTGGTTTTTTTTTTGTTCAGAATGAAATAAAGAAACCAAAAACCAGGAAGAGGACTGGTTTCCTTCAGCTCTGATGAGGCCTTGACATCTTTACATATGCACACAAAATTCTGACTAATAGGTCAGAGTTATTTTGGAAGGCGCAAAAACGAACCAAGTGTGAAAACGCCTTAAGAGAACTGAGTTTGGTTCGTTTAAACAGGACTATATGTGAAAACACTGATGTGTTTTACTGATCTGTCTTTTTCACAGGAAGTGAAGAAAGAAGCCCAGTCTATGAAGAGATACAGGAGGGATTTTTGCTTCAGCCGACTAATGGTGAGAGATAAGAAATGTTGCTTTTTCTTAACCTTTAGGAAGTGACGTATAGCGTCTGATTTTAACCCAAACGACTTCTTCTGAATGTGTGTCACCTTCGGAAAGTAAAGTAATGTCTAATTTTAACCCAAAAATCTTTTTCTAAACTTAATAGTTTTGGGGCCTAAACATCACCAAACTGCAAACATTTCATGAATTTAAACACGTGTTTAAAATCCCGACTTTTACGTTCAAAACTGAGACGGTTACATTTTCTGGTTTAGATATTAGGTCGTATTTCTGCCACCTTAGGGGCACAATGTAGCCTGACAAGCCAGACCCACATCAAGATGTTGGGTCTGGGAACGGTTGTCTTTCAAATTCCCTCTGCACGCAATAGG
Organism: Sander lucioperca; assembly: GCF_008315115.2. Taxonomy (NCBI): domain Eukaryota; kingdom Metazoa; phylum Chordata; class Actinopteri; order Perciformes; family Percidae; genus Sander; species Sander lucioperca. The sequence goes on along the minus strand of NC_050188.1, from coordinate 12,938,876 downwards.
ATAGCGCTATAACCAAGCAGACCAACGCTAGTTGATAGATTCAACTTTTGCCGTATCCGGTCGGCAAAACTCCGAACACATCTTCCTTTTTTAAGAATGACTTCAGTGCCGTTCTTTGTTCTTTTCTCAAAGAAAAGTTTAACTCCAAGTCTTCCAGAGTTGTGGCCAAAGCCGATTCCAAAGACCGCTGTTCGCCAGTAGCAGCAGCCATCTTCTTTGTTTTCAAGTAGCAGGGAATTCACGCGGAACCGTCGCAACTCTGCCGTCATTATGTTAAGCCCCACCCACCGACTCTATACACGATGTGATTGGCCTGACTAGAGTTTGGTTTTTCCAGCTCGCAAGACAACGGAGAGTTGCTAGACTGACCCTGGCTGCAAATTACATTTGCTGCTGCCAGGGTGCGTCTAGATTTCTAGGCTAGGCGAATGTTGTCCTCGGATCAAATTTGACCCATTTTCAAAGAGTTTCTAGATCAGAAATTTGGGATTCTTTCAATCAAACTGTCAAAAAAGATAATGTGGATGGCTCCATTGAACAATCTTCACAAGTTAAATAAATGATCAGTTCACTACTTTCATTGAATTTGGGGGTTTTATTCAATTTTATAGCATTTGAAAAAAACATTGAAAAAAGTGACAAATATTTTGGAAAAAGCTTGAAAAATGCAGGGGGAAAAAAACAACAAAAATATCAAATAAAGCGCAGAAAAAATTGACAAAAACATCGGAAAAAGTGAGCAAAAACTAAAAAAAAAAAGCAACAAAAACGTCATAAAAGTTTCAAAAACATTGGAAAAAGAAAGTGAAAAACAGTGATAAAACATCAAGAAAAGCAACAAAGGTGTCGAAAAAGACGACCAAAACTTTGACATTGTCAGGTGGAAGGTGAAGCTTGGACCCAAATGCAGTTAAAGAGATTTATTGAAGACAGGAACACACTTCCTAGAAGCAAGTAATCCACTCAGCCAGAAAACAAACAACAGGTAACACGACAGCAAAACAGAACGCACCGCAAACAGAATGAAATAATCCGACAAAAGACACGGGAAACACAGAGACTAAATACCAGGGTTAACAAGGACTAACAAGGGACAGCTGACACAACAGGTGAAACACATCAGGGCGGGGCAGAACAATCAAAACAGGCTGGAAACACAAGACAGGAAGTAAAACAAGACAAGACAGGGAGCAAAACAGACTACTAATAAAATAAAACAGGAAACAGACACTAACAAACGTGACAGTACCCCCCTCTTAAGGGACGGCTCCCAGATGGCCCAAAAATAAAAAATGTCCACCATAAGAGCCTAAAAAGGGTGAACAGAAATGGGAGCGAAACTCGGTGACTGGGGCTGCTGGCAGTGGCGAAGGCGAAACCCCTCGGGAGGCCGAACAGGATGGCGGAGACATTCTAGAGGGTGGACAGGACCATGAAGATTCTCTGGAGGGTGGCAGCGAGGACTGAACCCCTCTGGCAGCCGAACTGAACGTCGAGGACACTAAGGAGGAGCAGGTCGGCAAAGGCGGAGTCCCTCTGAAGACCGAGCAGGTCATCGAAGGCGGCGTCCTTCTGGAGACCGAGCAGGTCGGCGAAGACGGCGTCCCTCTGGAGACCGAGCAGGTCGGCGAAGACGGCGTCCCTCTGGAGACCGAGCAGGTCGGCGAAGACGGCGTCCCTCTGGAGGCCGGCAGCGAAGGCTGACTCCCTCTGGAGCCCAGGCAGCCTGAGCAGATGAAGGATCAGCTGGACTGAAGACAGGCGACGGGACAGCTGGGCTGAAGACAGGCGATGGGTCAGCTGGAGCAGGATCCGCCAACAAAGCAACAGGATCAGGAGTCGTCAAATCCGCCGACAGGGTAACTGGAACAGTCACAGGAAACAAGGCAACGGCCGGACCACCGTCAAAACCCGGGGGGAAGGAGTCGGCCGGACCACCGACAAAACATGGGGAACAGGAGTCTGCCGGACCACCGTCAAAACCCGGGGGGAAGGAGTCGGCCGGACCACCGACAAAACATGGGGAACAGGAGTCAGCCAGACCACCGACAAAACATGGGGAACAGGAGTCGGTTGGACCACCAACGAAACACGGGGAGCAGGAGTCGGCCGGATCACCGACAAAACACGGGGAGCAGGAGTCTCTGGGAAGCTCGGCACCGGCAAAGTCTCTGGAGCGCCTAACAACGGCGTAGACTCAGGGGTACTGGTCCGCTCAGAAACACTGGACAGCTCAATCTCTGGAACACTGGAAAGCTCTAAAACACTGGAAAGCTCTGGAACACTGGAAAGCTCTGGAGCACTGGACAGCACGGGCACTGGTCCGCTGCACAACCCCGAGGGCTCTGGTCCGCTGCACAACACCGAGGGCTCTGGAGGACTGGTCCTCTGAGGCCCTGGAGGAAAAACAGGCCTGGAGACAGGGAGACCGAATTCCTTTGCCGTAGCCTGCCAGCGCCCCTCCATAAGGTGCCTAGCGAAAGCGGGGTCCTCCTCATGCAGGGAGCGGAAAAACTCAATCAAAAGTTCTCCAACAGAGTCCAACGGGTGAAGAACTGGCACAAACTCAACAACTGCTGGGTCCATCTATGGTCAGATTATTCTGTCAGGTGGAAGGTGAAGCTTGGACCCAAATGCAGTTAAAGAGATTTATTGAAGACAGGAACACACTTACTAGAAGCAAGTAATCCACTCAGCCAGGAAACAAACAACACGACAGGTAACACGACAGCAAAAGGACTAACAAGGGACAGCTGACACAACAAGTGAAACACATCAGGGCGGGGCAGAACAATCAAAACAGGTGGGAAACACAAAACAGGAAGTAAAACAAGACAGGGAGCAAAACAGACTACTACAAAATAAAACAGGAAACAGACACTAACAAACATGACAGACATTCTGGGTCAAGTTTTCAATATTGATCCAGAAAAATTAAAATAGGTCGGAACGAAATTCTGACTAATAGGTCAGTGAGTTCTTTTGGAAGGCGGTAAAACGAACCAAGTGTGAAAACGCCCCAAGGTAACTGAGTTTGGTCCATTTAAAGAGGACTATGTGTGAAAACACTGATGTGTTTTACTGATGTGTCTTTTTCACAGGAAGTGAAGAAAGATGCCCCATCTATGATGAGATACAGGATGGAATTGTGCTTCAGCCGACTAATGGTGAGAGCCAAGAAATGTTCCTCTTTCTATTCTGATTGATGTAAACTGAACTTCATCACTGTTTTATTCCTGCTTTCATTGATATACAGTGAGAATGGGAGCACTTCTGACTAGACTATATTTTATATCTTCATTGCATTTAGATTATTCTGCATCTAACAAAACAACCAAGAAGACATCTTTTATTTTGGCATGTGGAGGAACACTGACCGCACAAGCAGCTGCACACTGCATGGCAGATGTTTCAGGTAAATAACAACAGATTCTCACTCCCAGCGCGTCAAATAGCGACGCTTGGTCAGGTGCCTTTGGTGTTCGTTATTGACGCAAAAAGTCTCCTTTAGAGTCATGCGCTTTGTCGGGACTCTTGGCTTCACTTTTTGACACTCTTGGGACTTGCGTCTAGCCCTTTGGCGTCATATTTAGAAGCGCTTAATCAGGGCTCTCGGTGTCTGGGTCGGGACGTATGTTTAACTGACATGCGGCACAAGAACGGGATCTGCCTGATGCGTTCCATACAGACGCTAAAGGGTGATTTTTGCGTTGGTATCTGACGCTGAGAGACACTGACCCAGCGTCAGTATTTTACGAGTTGGGAGTGAAAACGGGTTGTAAATAAATGAACACATTTTACGACTACCTTTTAGAAAAAGCAGACAAATGGGACTGTCTCCAGGTGAACTAATTTGGTTAATTATGCTCGTTGGTAAAATGTTTCAACAGATGGATCAAACCGACATGATCCCACGTACGATACCATCCCTGATCTTCCACCAGAAGAAGACCGGTAATAACTGAGCTCTCATCAACATTTGGCCAAATACTCTGTTTACATATTTCTGGTAACATGCATTATATATTCATTGTGTTTCATTCTTTCTCACAGTGACAGCGCTTCCTAATGAGTCCCCATATTCCTTGGTTGGCTACAATTATAATAATTGAGGTAACTTTAACACATAGGATATATAAGCAGGTTTACAGGGTCAAAGAGGCCATTATATATGTATAAAGACAGATTATATTTAAAACTGGAAATACAGAAACAAAATAATATCAATATATATTTAATAAAACACTGAATGAGAAGCAGATGGGGATTTTTTTCACTCTGATTTTCTCGGTTTGTCACACGTATTGTTTACTGGAGAAACCCAAAGCGCCGGCAAACAACCAGAACCAATAACTCTGCTCCGTCACTGCAGCCGGGGAATGACTGTAACGGCTCTGTAGCGACACTTTCTACCTATTTATAGTATAGTTGTGATATCACAATGGACGGCTCGTTTAAAGGCACAGTTTCTGAATACTGGCTGTGTGCATTTCTCTGTGGATTGAACGTGTTGTTACTTTCACAGTAGTCTATATATCGACAACACTTCATTTACGGGATTGCCCCGTTGCCGGCGGAAATTCCGCCGGAATCCCTCCCTCTTTTTGGCCAGATGTCCGTCACCGTCCTCTTTCTTTGTGTTGGCGTTGCACTACTAAAACAACCTTTGAATGTACACATGTTCCACCAAAACAAGTTCCTTCCCGAGGCTATTTTGCAGAGGCACCGAGGCTCCGTGCGGAGCTTAGCACCGCCCAAGACGATTGTGATTGGTTTAAAGAAATGCCAATAACATAACATAGTTTTTATTTGTTGTTTTAGAAAACCTGATGTTTTTATGACTGGCTTGTTGTGTTTGTTTTGTGAAGCTCTGTGCTTGGTGTGCTCTTTAAATAAAGATTATTATTGTTATAATAAACCAGAGCAATGCGAGACTATGAAGATACAAACTACATCTGATTGTTTGCATTAATTCATTTTAGTTTGAGTGGTGTTCATTAAGACACGTTACTGAGTAATGTGTCTTGTCTTCTTAGTCTTCATGCTGGCAATGCGAGACTACTTTCACAGTATTTATATAGCACCTCGAATCAGCTTTATTATTAAAAATGGCGTAAAAATGTCACTTTTTCAATATGGGACCTTTAATTTAAAGGCATACTCGAAGAGGGAAAAGTTATATAGTATGCCTTTAACAACATGTACATATCAGCTTATATCTGTTTTATTATTTTCACATGTTCACACAATTTAAGTCTTTGCAAATTATTTAATCAAGACAATTTGATGTTGTGAAAATTGTGTTCTTCTAATTGGTCTTTTAAGTCACTATGAGTTAGTTAAATAAACTATACTTCAATGAATGATTATTTCTTTTGGCTTTGATTGACAGATACACCTTAACAAATCTACAGAGGATACTTTTACTTTTACCCAGAATAAATATTAATGAAGGAACTCTTAAAGTACATTAGAAAAAGAGAAGAGGTGAAAGAGAGAAGAGAGAAAAAAAAAATCTTATTTAAAAGGACAAATAGACAGTGAAATAGAACATCTTAAATGTAAATGCTCAAATTAAAAGCTGAAGTTGGAATCTCGTTTACAGATGAGATTTGTTTTTTTTAAGTTCAAAATATTTTAATGTTTTCAGAATTTGAAAGTAGGTGACATGTTGCATCTTTGTTCTTCAATTGTTTACAGTATATTTTTACAGTTAATAGAGACTGTTGTCCCCCGGAAAACGCTCCCAGAAGTCTGTTGTTCAAGCAGCAAAATATGACCTATATTTATGTTTATAGCGGCGGCGCCCTCTAGTGGCCGTGGTGGTTGACGGGCGTAAAGCAGGACTTTCACCCGGGAGAATGGAGTTTTTCTTTCCTGTATGAAACGTTTGTAACCTTTAGGAAGTGAATTATAGTGTCTGATTTTAACCCAAATCACTTTTGCTTAACTTAACTAAGTAAATTATTTTTGGTGTAAAACATAACCAAAAAGACTTTACATACAAACGTCATGTTCAGCGACACGTGCGTCACCTTCGGAAAGTAAAGTAACATGATCTTTTTTCTAAACTTAATAAGTTTGGGGCCTAAACACAGTAGCGGTTTTTGGCACGGGCGAAGCGGTCAGTCTGGCACCGGACACCCTGCGATGCCATCCAGCTCTGCGGCTCGGCGCGCTATTTAGGATTCACAAGGAGGAGCGACGCGCATGCACGGGATGCACGCACAGGCAGGCGGGGGCATGAAAAACGCGCAGTGCAGAAATCAAATGGCTCATGTTTTGGTATTGAAATGTTGTTCGTGTTAAATGGAACACTGATTGGGAGTCAGTTTCAGCCTCACAGTGACTGTAGAAAGAATAGCACACATCATGTTCTCCTGCCAGGTGATTTTGTGTGTGCTTGAATTAAAAAGACAGAGAGAGAGACAGAGAGACAGAGAGAGAGAGAGAGAGAGAGAGAGAGAGACAGAGAGAGAGACAGAGAGAGAGAGAGAGAGACAGAGAGAGAGAGAGAGAGAGAGAGAGAGAGAGAGAGAGAGAGAGAGAGAGACAGAGAGACAGAGAGAGAGAGAGAGAGAGAATGACAGAGAGAGAGAGAGAGAGAGAGACAGACAGAGAGAGACACAGACAGAGAGAGAGCGCGCGAGAGAGAGAGAGATTTTTTTTTTTTTTTTTTTTTTTATTTTTGAAACCAGCTTTATTTGCCGCACATTTTCATTCCATTTCAAGGCTCAATAAATTACATCAGAACACATTTTGAAAATAAATAAACTACATGAGCACGTCTCCAAAGGTAAGCGTCTCTTCCGAGACAGGACAGAGAACCTGATTAAACCCCCAGACCTGCTGGAACCAGTTCAGGTCTCCAGCAGCTTTATAAAAGCTAAAATCCACCAGCAGTCTGGATTTAACTGCATTTACAAACACGAGGGTAACATCAACATTTAAATCGTCCTCCACCTTCCTTCTCCGGCTTACATACATCGCCATCTTGGCCTGTCCCAAAACAAAATTTAGAACCTGGCACTTGTGCTTATGATGGCGACTGTAATTAAAACCACAAATAAAAACCTGTTTGGTGAAAACCTCTCCACATCTGGTAAATACATTTTGTAACAACAAAATCACAGCAGAAAGACGCTGACACTCAGAAAAGCAGTGAAATACCGTCTCTCTCAGTCCACAGAATGGACATTTGTCCTCAACAGCAGCGTTTATGACAGACACAAAAGAGTTCACCGCAATAATCCCATGAAGGATCCTCCACTGTAAGTCTGCATGTCTTTTAGCCAGTGGAGGTTTGTAGATGGACCTCCATGCAGGTCTAAAACTCTGATCCAGACCAAGGTGACTCCTCCATGGAGTGTCAGTCCGTCCATTCAGTTTGGTCTTGTTCAGTGTTTTCACCATCAGACCATAGAACGCTTTTCCTGAGGCATTCTCCAGAGAGACGGCCCGTACCGGCTCCAGCAGAGGGCCCCCACAGTCTTTATAATCCAGGAGCAAACCAAGGGAAGGGTACGGGTCGTTCTCGTTCGGCAGCAGTGACCCATTACTGAAGGAGTCTAGGAGGGAACATTCATGTCCAGTCAGCTTGTGTCTCCAGTACTCCAAAAGTTGCCTGGTGACCCGGACCGACCTGAGACCAAGTCCAGCAGCCAGATGGACGGGGTCCTCCAGCCGAGGTCCAGCCAGCTCCACCACCTGACCCAGAGTGGAAATCCCTGCAGCCTTCAGCACCCTGGACAGCGTTGCTCCTCCCCAGCCAGGACAGTCCAGCACCGTCCCAAACAGCACAGGTTCCTGCAGGAGCCAATGCAGAGAGTCCTCCTGCTCCGCTCTCTGTCTCCTCAGCAGGTTCCACACACTAAGAACACTCCTATAAAAACCCGGCAGAGACAACTTGCTCATGTTGTTGGAGTCCATTAAAAACAAATTAAAATCCAGGCCGAGGCTGTTAAAACGCTGCAGAATACAGCGGGGTAAAGGCCTCCACAAAACGTCTATCGGTCCAGTGAGCATCCTCTGTAAAAACTGGAGGCGAAAGGCAGCACCTCTGCTGGCCAGATGGACCAGACCTTGCCCTCCCTCCTCTTTAGGGAGGAACAGGACACTCTGTGGGACCCAGTGCATCCGATCCCAAAAGAAACCGACCAAAAGCCTCTGCACCTGGGACAGGAGAGAGGTCGGGGGGTCAACGCAGGCCATTCGGTGCCACAGGGAAGACGAGAACAAGTTATTTAAAATGAGGACGCGGCCACGGTAGGACATTTTTGGCAATAGCCACTTCCATCCATTGAGCCGACCTTTTACATTCTCTAAAACATTATCCCAGTTCCGTTGTATAAAAGTCTCATCCCCCAGGAAAACTCCGAGGTACTTCAGTCCTCCCTTTCTCCAGACCAAAGCACCTGGCAGCCTGAGCCGATCCCCCAAACTCTCCCCCACCACCACAGCTTCACTCTTCCCCCAGTTCACTCTTGCAGATGAAATCAAACCAAAAACTTTAACAGTATTTTCTAAAACCTCAATGTCTCTTTGTGAGTTTACCAAAACAATCAAATCATCTGCATAAACAGAAAACTTAAAAGACACAGGACACTGAGGGAAACACACACCATTCAAATTATTCCGTAATTTGTGGAGCAGAGGCTCGAAGGACAATGAATATAACATACCAGAGAGAGAGCAGCCCTGCCTCACCCCCCTCTTGATGCTGAAGGGAGCACCCAGCCCGCCATTTATCTTAAGAACACTCGCAATGTCACTGTAGAGAACCTGGATCATGGCTATAAAACCAGGGTTGAACCCAAAAGCAGCCAGAGTCTGCCATAAGTACTGGTGTTCAACCCGGTCAAAAGCCTTCTCCTGGTCTATGGAAATAAGACCAGTTTCAACAGCCAATGAACTAGAGAGGTCCAAAACATCCCGAATTAAAGTGACATTGTCACTTATGAGCCTGCCGGGCACACAGTAAGTCTGGTCAGGGTGGATAATGGACACCATCACCTCCCTCAATCTAAGGGCCAGAGCTTTGGACAGGATTTTATAATCCGTGCACAGCAGAGAGACCGGTCTCCAGTTCTTCAGCTCTTGTAGGTCTCCCTTCTTAGGCAGCAGGGTGATGACGGCCCTCCTGCAGCTCAGAGGAAGTCTTCCATTCTGGAGACTGTCATTTATCACCTCGAGCAGGTCCTGTCCTAAAATGGACCAAAAAGACTTAAAAAAGTCCACAGGAAGGCCATCCATCCCCGGAGCTCTGCCGCTCTGCAAACTTCCCATGGCTGTAGTCAGCTCCTGCAGAGTTACCTCTGCTGCCAGATGGGAGTTATCCTCTATGCTTACCTGAGGGAGAACACTGAAGAAACTGCTGTACACATCTGGATTATCTGACCACTCACTCTTATAAAGGTCTCCGTAAAAACTGGCAGCAAACTTCCTAATCTCAGACGAGTCTGAGACTTCAGAGCCGCTACCCGTACGTAAAGAATGGATGATCTTCCTTTGTCCATTTTTCTTCTCCAGCCCAAAGAAGAACTGAGATGGAGCGTCCATCTGTGAGATGTTCATAAACCTCGACCTGACCAGAGCTCCCTGTGCTGAGACGCCCAGCAGGTTGGCTATAGCCGACTGTTTAGACTTGAGGGAGACTAAATGCCCTCGATCTCCTGTAGAAGCTGCTAAAGATTGTAATTGTTCTACCTGTCTCTCCAGATCCTTCATTGATCGAGACAACTCTCCAGTGACATTGCGAGTGAACTGCTGGCAAAGTTGTTTAATCTGAACCTTGCCAAAGTCCCACCACTGCTGAATGCAGGTGAAAGCAGGCCTGCTCTCTCTGTGGGAAGACCAAAACAACTTAAAAGCAGATTTAAAAGCCTGGTCATTCAACAGAGCTGTGTTAAAATGCCAATAGGCGCTATTTAAACAAACATCTTTTATAAAAACAGAGCAGGAGACAAGACAGTGATCAGTAAAACCCACAGGCTGAATAACACACCTCTTAAAGATATTAAAGTGGTGTCTAAAACAATAGAGGCGGTCCAGTCTGGCCAGGGATAAAACATTGTCTCTGGAGTGACTCCAGGTGTACTGCCTATGGTTCCTATTGAAACCCCTCCACAGGTCAGACAGGTCATGTGTTTCCACTAGCTGTCTGATCCTGTGGGACGATGCAGGATGAGGTTCAGGATGATTCCTATCTAGGGTTGGATCCACCGTACAGTTAAAATCCCCCCCTAAAAACATATAATCATCACTACAAGCTCCAATGGCATCAGATAAAATGTTTAAAAATGCTACCCTATCCACCCCATTGGTTGGCGCGTAGACATTTAAAAACACTAACTTCACCTTTTCATAATGAGCTGTAACCTTCAACAACACACCTGGCAGAATCTCATCCACATCAAAAGAAACTGGTAAAAAAACTCCTGGCAAATAACACCCCCACCCCCCCACTCAGACTGGACTTGTGGCTTAAAATCACCTCCCCATTAAAAGCCCTCCTCCAGTCACATTCAATGTCTGTGGTGCTGTGGGTTTCCTGTAAAAACATCACATCTAACTTCTAATCATCTAACTTTATGTTTAAAGTCCCTATGTTAAAATCACACATAAATGGAGAGAGAGAAAAAACAACAGCAGATAAACATGATAGTAAATAAAGAAAATACACGTTTAACATTCATCATCATCGGTGTTGAGTTGTGCTTTTACTTTAACTATCAGTTTCCTTAGACGGTAGATTTCCTGATCTGTGAGCACTTCTTCACCAGCCTTTCTGGTGAGAGGCCGAGCTGACTGGATGAACAGCCTGAGATCAGGGAAGTGCTCCTCTACTATGGGCAGCCTGGCTCCCTTAGTGCTCTCCAGAAACTGTTTAATATCTGCCGGCAGATAAGGAGTCTGATGAGTTATCAGCTGGTCCTCCTGAGTCATACTGAAGTCCCTTTCTGACTCTGGTGGAGTGGTTAGTACTTTACTCGTTTTTTTAGCTTTTGAGTTTTTTGGCACAGAATCAATACATTTTCTCTTCTGCGCAATTTTCAGCCCTTCCTCATCATCCATATCCTCGTCATCTACCAGCAGATCCACACTCACTGACACGTTTTCATTCACCTCTACTGTGTTCACACACTCATTTGTTTTACTTTGGGTTAGGGTTATCTGTTTTTGTGTACTACTTTCCTCAACACCTGAAGTGGAGGGGCCAACATTCAAAAGAGGAATCACGACCACCGGAGCACCCTGGGTCACAGTCCCCGGCAAATCCACTGCCACCATCGGCGCGGCCACCGCCGGCACATGTTCATCAAGCACCGGGACGGCGGGAGGCACGGCCCCCGCCGCCAGCGGCGCTACCGCCTCCGGCGGATCCCCGCCGGCCGCGGCAGTAGCCGTGGCAGCGCCCGCCGCGGGCGCCGCAGACGGCCGCCGCTCTGCCCCCCTCGCCGGGCAGGAGCGGACCAAATGCCCTTCTACTCCACATCCAAAACATTTCATCGTCTCTGATGACGCAAAAACCATATAAGTAAAACCCTCCACTTTAAAAGAAAAGGACAGGTTTAGATCACTTGTTGTGTCTTTGAGAACCACGTACACCTGTCTCCGGTGACACACGACGTGCTTTAGCTGCGGGGATTTGCAGCCCAAAGACTCCATTTTTATCGGAGAGACGAGTTGTCCGTAGCGGGACAACTCTTTTGCCAACATCTCATTTTTTATGAACGGAGGAGCATTTGAGATCGTTACTCTTATGGCTGGACTGACCAGTGGGAGAACGGGAGTGAAAGTGTCTTGGATCACTACACCGTTCTCCACCACCTCGCTTACTTTAGCGGTAGGCCTACTGTCCAGGAAGATCACGATCGCTCCGTTCATACGGGAAGCAGACTTAATGCTGCTGAACCCAACCACCTCTCCCACCGCTAAACCGGCCTCCTCCACAGAACATTGTACAACTGGGCTGAGTTTGATAGCATGACGCCGAGTCAGCTTCTCAAACTCAGCCGCAGCGGCTTCCGCCACTGGCATTGTGCCAAACAAAAGACACGCCGCCAGTTACACCACCACCAACCCACCAAAACTCTCACCACACCACTAAATAATAATAAGAAATAAACACATACACACAAAAAAAGAGAAAAAAAGAGTAAGATAAACTCACAAACGCTGAAACAAGTCAGCACAATCTACGCTCTCCACACTCAATCCGCCATTCACTCAGAGAGAGAGACAGAGAGAGAGAGAGTTTAGTGTGTAGTATAGCGATCAGTACAGTATAGAATCTATGTGATATATGTATTAAATATGTGACATTATGAATTTCCTGTAAACTGCTTTGGCAACATGTTTTCTTTGTTCATGCCAATAAAGCAAAATGAATTGAGAGAGAGAGAGAGAGAGAGAGAGAGAGAGAGAGAGAGAGAGAGAGAGAGAGAGAGAAAGAGAGCATATAATTTCATAAGACTGGCATTCTCTCACCAATCTGCTCATTTCATTCAAAGTGTATGTGTGTGTGTGTGTGTGTGTGTGTGTGTGTGTGTGTGTGTGTGTATGTGTGTGTGTGTGTGTGTGTGTGTGTGCCTGTCCTACCAAAGCAGAGAATTAGCTCCACACATAGTTCATTATAAGTGAAGTATATTTGGAATATCCATTGAAATATGAATATGAAAAGAAAAAGAAAACATCAACATTCATTGACCACAGGAGGAAATAGAGGAAGGCATCGATATGAGTCAACATTGTGGGTTTCTGTTCCCACGCGACGCACATTGACACAGAGCAGCCGAGTTCCTGTTCTCACTTCAGATGAAAACTGTGGTCACTGATCAGTCACGTCAGTCTGCGTGAGGATGAGGGTGAATATCTACCTGCTCGTCTTAGTGCTTGGCTATAAGACCGCTGCAGGTAAGGACTTTATTTTTTAAAATAATCAATTCGGTCTCATCAGTTTTAAAAGATGATGTTTGTAGTTCAACTCGAGAGATGCAACAGGTTGTAGTCGGTGTGAGGTTAACGTGTTGAGGGAAACTGCTTTAGAAAGTCTTGATCAGTCAACTACAGACGATAAAGTTTTATTTCTCATTACAGAACATGTAAACAAACATCTTCTAAACGTATGTCCTCATCTGCCCATTGCACATACTGTATAGTTTTTGCATTCTGCACTCAGCCCATTCAGCTTCCTTTTTCTTATGCTAAACAGCCATTTTGTATAGAACAGTCTCTATTTCTGTATTTATTTCTTATTAAAAAGGTATAGTAAGTGATGGTCTTTCATTACACTTTTTGTCAAATTCAGTGAATATCTCCTCACGGTCACCTAGCTCTCTATTTTCTGTGCACTGAAAAAAAAAAAAAATGCGGTGATAATACAGAGCCCTGGCTGTGTGACTGGAAGATGGAGTGAATGAGCCACAAAGCACTGTTCCAGCCAATCAGCAACAGGCGGAGACAGTTGATGGTAGGGGCGGGGGGTGAGGGGGGGGGAACGGGGGTGGCAGTAGGTGAATGTGCCGGCCGGCCAGTAGTTACCTGTCCCTGAATCTGGGGGGCGGAGCTTCTGAAGGGGGCATTAAAATCTTACTTTTAATTGAAGCCATTCGTGTTAGTTGGTAAAAAGACATCTGAGGGACTCTGATAGTACTTTTGAAACCCTTTATTAAAGGGTAATTTTAAGGTATTTTTCAACCTGGGCCCTATTTGCACATGCATTTGTGTCTAAGTGACTAATGTGAACAAAAATCTTTGAAATTGGTCCAGGATTGAGAGAGAACGCTTTAACCGGCAGCCACGAACAATGTAACCCTATGGGACAAATGTTCACTGTCAGTTTGCGTCCAATAAAAGTTTTTTGCCGCTGACAGGCTCAGATTATTACTCTAAGTGTCTGACAAAGTTATGGAAAGGATTCCTACAGAGATAGACCTTTTTGTTAAAGAGTAACATCCTTTTTGTTGAACATGAAACAGCTCGGAAATCACCATCACCAAACCCACCAGACTCCATGTAAATAAATAGTACATTTAGCGTGTATAGAACCAGCATATTGTCGCATGTAAATGGGTGAATTAATTGGAACAGTGGAAAGACAAACCAAGATGGCTTTTCATAGTTTTATGTTGTTTCTTTCGACTTTGAATCAAGTGTGCTTTATGCTGATAAAAGCACTGATTATTTAAATGGAGTCTGGTGGGTTTGGTGATGGTGATTTCGGGGCTTTTTCATCTTAAACAAAAAGGATGTTATTCTTTAACAGAAAGATCTATCTCTGTAGGGATCATTTCCATAATGTTGTCAGACACTGAAGCCCTATTCGCACAGGATAGGGCTTTAGAATAATAATCTGAGCCTGTCAGCGGCAAAAACAGCCCTATTAGTGGATGGAAACTGGACAGTACGCAATTGCCCTTTAACGTTGCAATGCAACTTGTTTCGGTCTTGCTAATACTGGATCAATTTAAAATGAAAGCTGCAAGCAGCGTTGGACTGGCCCTCGCTCCTCTGCGCGCGTCGGGTTTACTGGCAGACGCCGATCCACGCGACCCTGCATTTGCGCAACTGTCGGACACAGCGCGCACGGTGGAGTGTGCGCCGTTTGAGATGGTGTATTGCAAAAGTTGTAACAAGTGTATGGGGCAGGGATAACCATCAATGAAAAAGGAACTCTCTGCTGAGTTCATTGATTCCTCACACAAGAGTCTACGATAAACGGGTCACCAGTTATGAAAGGGGCTTAAGCATAAGGGGCGGGCCAAACCATCTCCAATGAAAAGGGAACTCTCTACTGACTTCAATGATACCTCACACAATAGTCTACCTTAAACTTTTTTGTACGTCTTGACATGCTACATACAGTATGTATACCACGTCTACATTAAACGTACTGCAGGGGCTACATTTTTTAAAATTTTGTAGGGGGCGCTAGTGAGCCATTTTTGTGCGCCTATTCCCGAAACCCTTAAAATACGTACATTTTTACCAGGCCTGATGTGACCGCCAATTTTGGTAAGTTTTTGAGTATGTTGAGTCCCTCAAAAAGGCGATTAATTTGACGTAATAATAATAATAGTAAGTCCTTCAGTTTCAATAGGGCCTTCACCGCTGTCGACGCTCGGGCCCTAAAAATGTTCCCATCAGTCATTAGACACAAAAATATGAGAAAATAGGTTGAAGGTTGAAAAAGTTACCCTTTAATACATGGATAACCAGACATTTTGACTCAAAGGGTCTTCATCCAGATGTTTAGAAGATGTTTAGAAGAGAGTGGCTGCAACCTCCATTAAAAATAATTTTATATACTCCTCTGTATCTTTAGTCTGAAAATCTGTTTTAGTAAAGAAATCAATGAGTCTGAAAACACTTTTGACTCATTTGCAATATTATTATATATTATTATATTATACTTTATATTTGGGGTGGCAGTAGCTCAGTCCGTAGGAGATTGGGTTGGGGAGCAGACGGTCGCTGAATCAAGTCCCCATACGCACCGAAGTACAGAGGTGGACTGGTAGCTGGAGAGATGCCAGATCACCTCCGGGGCACTGCCAAGGTGCTCTTGAGCAAGGCACCGAACCCCCCCCAACCGCGGTCGCAGCCCACTCACTCTGACATCTCTCCATTAGTGCATGTAAAGGACCTGAGCATGTGTGTGTGTATTTCAGGCCTGTGTGTAGTGTGTAACAACAACAGAGTGTAAATTGTAATTTCCCCATTGGGGATCAATGAAGAGTATACATTATTATAAATGAATTAAATATTAGAAATGCTGACAATCTGAGAACAGATTCTTATTTATTGTAAATTGTGTTTCTTT